>NW_022198383.1:3911710-3955624 GCF_009176525.2 Contarinia nasturtii | reverse complement strand
TTATGTATGTACATCGCAAGGAATCCGAAAATTATTTCGCCTATGGAATGCATAAGGTTTATGTTTTATTTGAAGCAATATTTAAGCTATCTATTACGTTATTTTACCAATTGGTAATGAAAGAATGACTAAAGTTGAACAAATAGCTCTGTATTTTGAGCTGACCCATTCAATAGCAAGCAAATAAATTCCGCTAAATACACAGGTGTTTGCGGATGCCTCAAAAAATTCGAGCTGAATAAATAAATGTGAAAAATACATAAAGAAAAATGTCATGATTGAAGGGCTTAAATGAATATTTTTGTATATTTTTTTGACTTACAGCAATATACATTTCATAGTTAAATGAAAATGACTTGATAAAGCCAAGCAAACTACAAAGAAACATGCTTATCAAAACTATTCGAAGTCTACCGAATCTGAAATATAAGAAAATATAATTTCAATATATTCTTGAAACGATGTAAAATGAGTTCATAATGATTCATTAAGATACTTGTCTTTGAGGATGCCGGTTATTGGTAGAAAAATAAGCCTTCCTATATTGTTTATGGACCCGATCAAAGGAAGTTTGTAGATATCATCGCAATGAATGTTGAACTAAAACCAAGTCTTTTTAAAATTTTGTGCACAATATTAAGAGAAAAAAACAATCGCCAACCTCGGTTTGAATACTTATTTCGTCCGTTGCGTAAATAAATTCTGTGCACTCGATTTGTTTTGATGTATTGAAGCTATTGACATCACATGTATTGGCCGACGACTGAATCGATTCATATCGAACACAGTTTTCGTATCCATTTTGAGTTTGTGGAATCGCATACTCAAGCCATGTCTGATTATAACTTATCTCACGATTGTTGTCACCAAAATCGCATTCCGGCACTTTGCATCTGAAAATTGATTAGAATTATAGCTGTTGACACGATCTTCTTCACAAAAGAATCCGTTAAAATTTAACATTCGCACCTATGTTTTAGTGGCTGTATTGCGAACATAAAATTAACGATATGTGATGAGGAAATGATGCTGGGAATACAAATTAATGAAATTGCAAAAATTTGAAAAAGACCGAATTCACCAATCTCCGAAAAAGCTGCATCCAATTTGTTATCAGAATCCACATTTAGTCCCATTTTTATTTATTAATATTATAACTAAACAAGAAAACTACAATCTCTCTTAATTTTGAATTTGATATGTTTTTCCGCATACAGAAGGAATTCGACTGCCACTAATCAATAAAAATGAACTTTTATACTCAGGTCCTATTGTAATAGACTTGTCTAAGTTGTCACAAACTGGTTCGGGAATATCAGTTTTTTGTGTCTGCTTTCGATAGGTACGTACCTGCGTCAAACGATGAAACATCAATTTATTTATAAAAAATGCTATATAAAACCAGTGAATACATTGGGCCAAGATATTTGTTCGTGCTATTTTTTAGGACATAAAAATATCTTATATTTTGTGCTAAATAGCATCCTATCGACAAATGGGACAAGAATTTAGGAGATTATAGAGCTATTTGACAACAAATAAGTGATATTTTTATGTGCTACAAAATAGCCCGAACTAATATCTTAGCCCAATGTACTGACTGTATAAAAGGCGTTAAAACTTAAAAATTTCCATGATGGTGTTACGCAAATAGTTAATAATTCGGATGCAAATAAAAAGTCATTTTTTGTTTATTATCATACAATACCAATCACATTTTTCCACAGCAGATATTTCATATTTTGACCACATATTTTTCAAAGAAAAAAAATCAAAGTTTGTCGCATAAACATGATTTGCATAGAAATCATCCGAAGACTCGAGTCTAGGCTAATCAAATTTCATTAAGTTTACCAAATACCAATGTCGAAATATTTTTTACATGATTTTAATTTCTAACTTGTATATACACAAGATTTAGGATATGTTTCTTTAAACACTGATTACTTCTAGAGTTTGCTTAGCACTATGAATACTATAATTTTGTACTTTGTACATAAATTCAAAGATCTTTTGCTTCTTTGATGGTGTCTGGTAATTTTTTTCCATATGTTTCTGGGTTCAATAGCACCAGCACCGCGCCCACAATGGCACTAGTTCCAAATAATAAGAATGGTACGATTGGATGTTTTGCCATCTGAAAGAAAGAAGAAATGAATACATGAAATCCAAGCTGCATGTAAATGTAATATAAAACACACCAAGTGTCCATTAAATGTTGCAAGTACCGCACCGATACGTCCGATCATTGAGCAGCTATTCATAATCGTTCCACGTATGTTTGTTGGATATAGTTCAGCGGTAAAAACGTAAACAACTTTAAAAGCGAAAGTGATTGATGATTTGCCCAGCATGAACAATATCAGTACAATTAACGATTTATCCTTTGGTATCCATGGTGCAATTAAAATTGATACACCAGACAATGTCAATGAATAGAATAAGAGATTCTTTCGTCCAAATTTGTTAGTGGACATGGCTCCCAAAATTGCACCCGGAATTTCTACCGCGATAACAATAATGAAACTTAAGTAGCGGTTAGCACCGGGAATGTGTGTTGAAATCAGACTCAATCCGTAAAAACAAAAGCAACAAGTGGCCCATAGATAGCCACAGTTTAATAAACGCAATCCGAGTTTTCGCGATGCAACTACCAATTTCATTTGTTGAAATATCGATAGATTCTCTCCGTTTTTCTCTTCATTAGAAAGGTGACTATTTTGCTTCGCACCCGATGGATATTGCAACCGCAGTACTTCAATTGACTTTTCACTCAATGTTTTGCCATTTACTCTGGCAATTCGTTGTAGAGTTTTGATTGCACGATCAATTCGGCCGGTAATAAGCAGCCATCGAACACTTTCCGGTACCAACCAAAAGTAAAAGACAACAAGTAGTCCAGGAGCGTAAAGTACACGAAGCAAATAACGGAAATTATGAATATACATGGCCAGAAAACCCAACAGCATTTCACCTAAAAAAGAAGATTTTTTTATGTATTTCACATTGAAAAATCGAAATATTTCTATTATTATTACCTAACGAAAATGTGGTACCTAAAAACATAGAAAAGAACAACATATACTTTACTCAATAGTTAAATAATATTCTACAGTGGTAAAATACCGATTAATGCAATGCCAAGTGCGCGATAACGCGAACTGACCCACTCAATAGCAAGCACGAAAAATCCACAGTATATACAAGTGTTTGCTGTTCCCTCAAGGAATTCCAGCTGAAAAATAAATTGATTCGACGAAGAATTAGAAAAATATTTAAAATGACAACGGAAAAATAATGACAATAAAATATTTTCTCACCTACCACAATATACATTGCATAATCAATGGAAAATGACTTGATCAAGCCAAACACACTGCAACATAACATGCTAATTAATACCACACGCAACCTCCCGAATCTAAAAGGCAAGGATCGATTTGTAAATGATACTCATGAGTCATGATTGTGTCAACTAACTGGTTTGAAATTACTTGTCTGAGAGTATACCGGTTATTGGCAAAAATATAAACCGGCCAATCGTGTTAGCAGACCCGATCAAGGCCAACTTATAGCTATCCTCGCAATGGATGTTGAACTAAAACAGGAATTTGGTTTTAAATATTTTTTTATATTGCAATTTTAATGAGAAGAATATATCCATTTTACCTCTGTCTGAACATTTATCTCGTCGGTTGCATAAATAAATTCCGTACATCCGATTCGTGTTGATGTATTGAAACCATTGGCATCACATTGATTCGACATTGATAAATTAATTGGTGCATATCTAACGCAGTTTTCATAACCTTTGTCCGTTGATGGAATGGCGTAGTGAAGCCACGGTTGATCATAGCTTATCTCACGATTATTATCACCCAAATCACATTCTGGTACTTTACACCTATTGGATTATTGGATCCAATAATCCATTACACCTAAAAAAGAAAATAACTATTAGTCCTTGTGTGCATTGCAAATACGTTGTTTTTTTGGTGCTTTAAAGATATTTTATATCTAAATTAAGTTATCAACGGCATTGTTTTCGTTGATTAAATGACAATACTTTCACATAAATATACATGCTTAAGTTTATCGAACAAATACTTTCATTTTATACGCGATCACATTACAATCAGTTTGATTACGAATTTTATCGCATTCGATTAAAACTTTCCGTTCACTTAATGAGCTTTAATTAAGCAAAAAATTACAATTAAAGTGCACTGACCTATGCTCGAGCGAAGTAGAGGCGAACATATAATTCAAAACAAATGATGCGGCAATAGTGTTTGGAATGCAAATTAGAAAGAATGTTACTATTTGAAATACACCAAAATCGCCGATTTCGGAAAATATTCTATCGATGGTAAAATCAGCACCATCCTCCAAACCCATTTTCACGCGACTTTTAATACGAACGTACTGACAGTTTCACAAAACACAATATTTAACTTTGCGTCGCACGTATTTCTCTTCGTAGCGCGTGTCCAACGTGCTTCCTTGCCAACGAATCAAATCTGAATGAATCGCAGTGCTTACACAAACTGATGCCCATTTACTATATCTTTTGAAAATATCGAGAGGAGAGTATGTTTTTATTCAGACATTACTCAGCCATAAGCGCTGAATAACATACTCTCTTCTCGATATATTCAATAGAATTCTCTATCGCTCTTTTATTTGGAGATCTTTTACGTTACAAACGTTACACATTTCGAATGTTCTATAAATAAACAAATATTCAAGTTCACACAGTACAGAGCAAACCGATTCGCATGATACGCATCGGTTAGTTCAGGGCTTGAATTTTTTTCACTCCATTTATATCCCGTCTCGTAGACGACATTAAAAAAATCGGTTAAAATTTAAATGAGCTGGATTCTTGTGAATAACTTTAATTTGCGTAACTTTGGCGATTTTTTGAATTGATTATTACAGTTACAATGAATAAGGATTTGATTTAATGACCTTGAACTGATTTATGCAGAAAAAAAAAATCCATTCAAAGAAGGTAGACAAAATTTAATTTAAAACCTAATGAGCTTACTGAAGTCAAATTTTTCCAGAATAAATGATTAACTATCATGGTATTTCTCCATTCACAAATACTTTTAACAATTTACCCACCTATAATATATGTTGTTGGCCGTGAATTCACAACAAACGACGCTGCAATTATATTAGAAATGCAAATGAGCAGAAATGCTGCTATTTGGAAACGACTAAAATCACCAACTTCAGCAAAAATCACGTCTAATCTTTCATTTTTATTATCATTTCCATCGTTGACCATTTCTATGTCGATTGAATTTCAAAAAAAAAAAAATGAAAAAAAAAACTTTGCTTTCTTTTCTGGAAAACCCGCTTTATTCACTTTCTGTTTAACGATTATTAAAAAAATAAATCTGTATATACACTGTACTCATGCCTAACTGCAAATGCTTGAAATTGTGATAACATCAGACCTTATGGTTTTTTTTATTTTGGAAATGGGATTAATTGTGTCAGATAACAATTACAAACCAAATAACTTTTATCAAATCGTAAATTGTCAAAATTATATGAATCAGATAAAACATTCGAATAACATATGATTGTTGTTTACAATTCAATTATGATTATAATCGTAAAAACATAAGCAGTCATTATTTGATGAATGAAAGCCTTTATGATTACTATAATTGAGTTTTCGCTTTTACAAAAGTCTAGACTTAAGACAAAATAAAATGTTGCCATCTCAATCTCAATGCGTTTTTTTGCCTGTGAATTTGAAATATTTTACGAAGAAATTTTAAACAGGCCATACAAATATTGATTAAAATCTCCTTGAATTTAGCACATATTCAAGCGCGATGAAAATAAATATTAAGTTAAATGCATTGAAAAATAATTGTATTTCTGTTACCTAAAGTTGTCACAAAAAATTCTTAAGAACAAACAAAATTGCATAAAATTAGAGATCTTTGGCTTCTTCTATCGTGTCGGGCAGTTTTTTTGAAAATGTTTCTGGGCACAGTAACACTAAAAATGCAGCACATCCAGCAGAGACTCCAAACAGAATGAATGGTACGATTGGAGCATTGACAATCAGAAGTGTTGTTAGAGGTGCGGCCACGGCTCCCACCTTTCCGACCATAGAACACGAGTTCATGATAATTGTGCGCAGATTCGTTGGCCAGAGCTCAGCTATTTAAATGGAAACACCGTGGTAGAGTTATAATGTCAAAAACCATATTGATAGCCTATCAATGATAATGATATGAAGCATCGACTTACCTGTAAAGATGTACACCACATTTAATGCAAATGTTATAGACGATTTTCCAATCATGAACAGTGTCAAAACCATGACTGATTGCTCCTTCGGAATAATTGGTGATATTAGTACAGATAATCCAGATAAAGCAAATGAACAAAATAGTAGCTTTTTCCGTCCAAATTTGTTTAGGAAAATGGCTGGCAATAATGCGCCAGGGATTTCAACCGCCTGCACAATAATATAGCCTACGTACCTGTTAAATACATCAATAAATTACTATTTCAAAGCGCCATAAAGTACGTGTACTTACCGATTCGTTCCAGGAATGTGTGTTGAAATCAAACTCAAGCCGAAGTAACAGAAAAAACATATAATCCACAGAAAGCCACAATTCAAAAAACGTAATCCCAGTTTACGACTGCTTAAAATCAGTTTAATTTGTTGAAACATTGATAAATTGTTTTCATTTGAGTCTGCATTTAATTTCTTTCTGATATTGCTTTTGGTTATATATTCCAACCGTAGTGCTTCGAGTGAATTTTCGTTCAACGTCCTTTGATTTACTTTGGCGATTCTATTAAGAATTTGTAGGGCACGATCAACGCGACCACTTATTAAGAGCCATCTAATACTTTCCGGAACCAGCCAAAAGTATAGAATCACAAATAATCCGGGAGTATAAAGAGCACGAAGCAAATAACGGAAATTATGAATGTACATTGCCAGTAGGCCCAACAATATTTCACCTAAAATGAACCGGATTTAAGTATTTCACATGGAAAAATCAAAAGGTTTTTTTTATTTCACCTAACGAAAACGATACGTTTAACATCGAAGAGCCAAGAGCACGTTGTCTTAGACTGAGCGTTTCAATGACAAGTATATAAAGTCCATTGAAAATACAGGCGCCCGCTGATGCTTCAAGAAATTCCAGCTAAAAATCAAATATCATTAGAAATCAAATCTCAAGACTTTTGGAATGCATGTCACTTACCACAATGTACATTGGATAGTTCACCGAAAATGACTTGATCAAACCAAATGTACTGCAACAAAATACGCTAAACACGGCTACTCGTAGTCGTCCAAATCTAAAGTATTTTTTAAAAAAGTTTTTTTTTTAGATTGCAATGATCAATCTGAAATACATGAAATTACTTGTCTGATAGAAATCCGGTGATGGGTAAAAACACAAGCCTGCCAACACTGTTTACAGATCCGATCAATGCGAGTTTATAACTATCATCGCAATGGATATTAAACTAAAACCAAAATTTGTTTAAAATTAAAAGTATTTGCGGAATAACATCTGCTAGAAAACCTCTGTTTGGACATTTATTTCGTCTGTTGTATAAACAAATTCCGTGCATCCAATCTGTTTTGTTGTGTTGAAATTATTGGCATCACATAAATTTTCTGTTGACAAAATTGGTGCATAACGAAAACACTTTTCATAGCCATTGCTTGTTTGTGGAATGGCGTATTTAAGCCACGGTTGATCATAGCTTATCTCACGATTGTTTGCATTCAAATCACACCCATGCACCTTACACCTACCGAAAGATAAAATTTTATTTATATTTACATAGTCAAGGCACGATCTTAAATCGTGTGTGTCTCGTAAGTAAGACTTTCATTAACACGTTCAACAATCGCAACATGTAGGGATAATATTTAACTGAAAATACACTGACCTATACTCAAGCGAGTTTGATGCGAATATGTAATTGACCATATGCGATGCGGACACCATGTACGGAATGCATATAAGAAGAAGAGTAAGTATTTGAAACAAACCAATGTCTCCAAGTTCCAGAAAAACTCTCTCCAAATGGTCATCGGCTCCGATATCGATTCCCATTTTAAATTGATTTAATGAAATTTGATCACAAAAACTCGAAAAACATACACGGAAAAAAGAAGCAAACTATTTCTTATCGTTAAAATACTCCAACGTTTATTCTACTTTAATCTAATCTATTTTTACAATCGTTTTTGATGGAAATTTCCGCATAGTTTTTATCCTATAAATATAATCACACAAATTTGCACCAAATTAGTTCTAAGCTCGTAACATGCTAATCATCAAATGAGAACATTTTCACTGAATTTTGAAATTTTATACCGTTTGCACAGTGGCACAGCCAACGTCAAAAACCTACACAATAACATCGATGTCAAAGTTAAAATTACATTATTGTACGGTGTATCGTAAGAATCCATACAATGTCTGCGTCGTAGCAGCTGGCTTGTGTATATACACTATATACTAATGACTCTAGTATAGGTTTCTGTGTAACTTTATCATTTATCCTTTGGAGTGTGTGTATGGCTATTTCTATTTTCTCATTGTATAGCATTTGGTTTGTGGCACGCGGTGCGCACATACCATTACGTTAGGCGTTTATGAAGTTTCATTCAAACATGTACTGCTTGAGCTCGTGCAAATAACAAAAGTATGTTTTTTTTAGATTTTTTTGAATGAAATTTATATATTTTTTAAATTCTTTCCTTTTGCCTTGTTAGCTTAAGAGATATAAGTTGATAGCTTGAGTAATTTTTGCACATCATTTAACTCATTTTTGAACAGATGACAGATTAGTTTTCAATTGATAATTCAAAAAGCAATAGCGAAAACATGCACCTGCAGCGAGTATCACTTACAGTCGGCTTTCAACGCGACTCGATTTAAGAAGCTCCATCTCTTTCACGCCAGGTTCTCATATATTTTTTTCTTGCAAATAAAATTGCAAAATTGTATAAATTGAATAAGTTTTGCAATAATAATAACGAAAATAATTAATAGAATTTATAATAAATAAAAAAAATTGAAAAAAACACACAAATATTTTATATTATATGAAAGAATTGGAACCTGGCGTGACTTCTTAAATCGAGTCGCGTTCAAATACATTGTCAATATACAACGCAAGTGATTATCGACCTGCAGAGCAGAGAGTACTAGATGTTGCAAATAAGTATGATTCAGTATTTGCAAACTAGTATTCTATGAAATACTATTGTCATTTAAAAAATAAAAAATATATTTCATTCTTTCAATAGAGTTCAAACTATTCAGTTGTTTTATTATCCAACACTAGAGACATCGACTCGAATTTGAATCGCACGATCAAAGTTTATAGAACTAGATCACGATGATGAAGACAATTTTATTTAGTCAATTAATGTCCAAAACAAAGTGATTTATTCAGAAGAAAAATGCTCTGACCTATATTACCTATAATTTCAACGTAGATAAAAAAGAAAGGTGATTGACTCATAGCTGGTTATGTTTTGTTTTGATATGATAATTTCAAACGTCAGTTTTTTGTTCTTATTCGAGGGCATCGATACTTATCTTTATTAAAACATAAATTATATTCGAAGAGTGAAAAATTCCCTGTGATATAAATTGCAATTAGAGATCTTTCGCCTCTTCGACGGTGTCTGGTAATTTTTTGGCGTATGTTTCTGGAAAAAATTGAATCAAAATTGCAGCCAGGATAGCAGCGCCGCCCATTAAAATGAATGGTGCATATGGGGCTCTATCAATCTAGAATAAAATTGCATACATTTTGAACGTATTTCAATGCAAAATTAAAAAACATTCTCAAAAATGTCTGCAACTCACCAAAAGTGCAGTTAATGGTGCCAGCACAGCCCCAATTTTTCCAATGGTCGAACATGCATTCATGATGCTTCCTCTCAAAGAAGTGGGCCAAAGTTCAGAGACAAATGCGTAATAGACATAATTTGAAACTGTTATTGTCGACTTGCCAATCACCGACAACATCAGCGCGATGATTGATTGATTTTTTGGTATCCATGGAGCAGTTATAATTGATATCCCAGACAATGTTAGTGAATAGAATAAAAGTTTCTTTCGTCCAAATCTACTGATGAAAACTCCTGATAACATTGCTCCAAAAATTTCTACACCTTGGACAATTATGTAACCTATTGAAAAACATAAAATTAAAATTAGAACAAACAAGTGTACGGAAAAAACTCAATAAATAACCACCTATGTAGCGATTCACGCCAGGGATGTAAATCGAAATCATGCTCATACCGAAATAACCAAAGTAACATGTAAAACATAGGTAGCAACAATTCAACAAACGCAACGCGAGCTTTGGTGAGCAAAGAACTATTTTGATTTGTTCAAACATCGACGGATCGTTTTCATTTTTCACTGTGTTCTTGGTCCTTTTTGCGTTGTGGTTTTTAGCATTCACTGTGGAATATTGCAAACACAATGCATCGATTTTCTGATCACTCAATGTTTTTCCATTTCTTTTGGCAATTCGCTGTAGAGTTTTGATTGCACGATCAATTCGGCCAGTAACCAAAAGCCATCTAATACTTTCCGGCACCAGCCAAAAGTAGAAGACCACAAGTAGTCCAGGTGCATAAATTACACGAATTAAATAACGGAAATTATGAATATACATCGCGAAAACGCCCAAAAGCATTTCACCGAGAGCACACGAAGTGGCAATGAGCGTTGTACCCGTTGCCCTATATTTTGAATTAATAGATTCCATTACGAGTACGTAACTACCATTAAATATGCAGGCGCCTGCTATTGATTCGAAAAATTCGAGCTGAACATTTATTAAGATGATGATAGTGATGAGAATTATTGTACATAGAGAATCAATTCCTACAATAAATTCTTACCACAATATAAGTTCCATAATCAAACGAAAATGACTTTAGTAGGCCAAATATACTGGAGCATAATACGCTTATCACCACAACTCGTAGCCTTCCAAATCTAAAATGAAACTTTATCATATCACATTTTCGTCAATAAATGAATTTAAAATTACTTGTCTGTGAGGATGCCAGTTAATGGCATGCTTATTACGCGACCAATTCCATTCGCCGATCCAATCAATGCAAGTTTGTAGCTATCGTCACAATGGATATTCAACTAAAATAAAATATGTTTCGGTTTCGTTTGAATATGTGAGAAGAATATATCCATTTTACCTCGGTTTGAACATTCATCTCGTCTGTTGCATAAATAAATTCCGTACATCCAATTATCCTTGATGTATTGAAACTATTGGCATCACATTTATTTGATGTTACAGAATTGATGGGAGCATATCGAACGCACTTTTCAAAGCCACTTTTCGTTGATGGAATCGCATATTTAAGCCACGCTTGATCAAAACTTATCTTACGATTATTATCTCCCACATCACATTCGGTAATTTTGCATCTATCACAAATCGAGAATTCATATTTTGCTTGTAGATTTATATGTTTTCATTCAAATACCTGTGCTCTATCGAATTCGTAGTGAAAATGTAATTGACTATATATAATCCGTACATTACGCTGACAATGCAAATGAGAAATAATTGAAATAATCCAACATCACCAATTTCCGAAAAAATTTCATCCATGCTATAATCTGTATCAACAGCCATTTTCGGAAAAGGACCGAATTCACCAATCTCTGAAAAAACTACATCCAAATTGTTATCAGAGTCCACATTTAGTCCCATTTTTATTTAATAATATTATAACTAAACAAGAAAACTATAATCTCCCTTCGACTGTGAAAGTAAAAATGAACTTTTATACTCAGTTCCAATTGTAATAGACCTGTCCAAGTAGTCATAAGCTGGTTCGTAAAAGCCAGTTTTTTGTGTCTGCTTTAGATAGATACATGCATCCAAAGATGAACAGCAATTTATTAAAAAAAAACTAACAACATTAGATAACTAAACGTGTCAAAACTTAGAGATATCCATGATGGTTTTTGTTGGAGTGTCTCGTAAATCAACAGTTACTTTTTGCGATTCAGTTTCGCCGAATATTCCCAATATGTGTTTCAAATTTTTCAATTCTGAGAATCGTTCTCGCTATTCCGTGAATAAATATTTCGCCGAAATTATATGCAAAATATAAATCGTTTCAAAAAAAATGCAAATAATAATTAATGTTCACTAACTTCGTCGGCTCTGATGATTTGCATAGAATTCATCCGAAGACTCGAGTCTAGGCTAGTCAAATTTCCTTAGGTTCACCAAACACCAATGTCGAAATATTTTTTACATGGTTTTAATTTAATCCAATTAAATCAAAAACAATAATTATCTCATACAAGAATAATTTAAATAAGCTGAAATACAATGAAATATTTACTTTTTGAATACTATCGTACGGACTCGAGTATTTTTCAATTTCACGGGCACAATGTAAAACAACCAATTCACAAATAAAAGGGTGTTTGCTTCATTTTGACTTTATATATCTTTTGCAGGCGCGGGAATCTGTAGTGATAATGGTTAAAAATATGAATGCATTGCCATTATTTTGTGGTTTAAGCCACTTTATTGCATGATAAAATCAATTGCAGTGAGTCAAAAGTACAGTAGACGCTTATTTTTCTTGTGCCTTTTGTAAAACTTACAATGTTATAAATAAACAATGAAGATTTGTAAATCGCTTGATATTTTTAAGTTCCCAACTATACACAAAATATTGCAAACAAAAATTAAAATAGATATATCTATTTTTCAATTGTTAAGTTTTTTTGCAAATTTGCAATTTTATATTGACATACCCGAGGCTCATTCTTGAACGCCTGACTTGATGATCAACAGCTGAAAACCACTGTATTTAAGTCTCAATCTTAATAACGAAGACATTTGATAATGAAATAGCGAGCGGTGACTATATTACTAAAGCTATACGATTTGAAAACACATTTCTAGGAGTAGTCTACGGTTTATTACAGTAATTTTATGATAAAACGAATTATAGCAATATGACCCATTGTTTATTCATAGTACCATATGGACACAATCAATGTTTAAATGAATACAATGAAATGACAATGAGTGAGTTTTATCATCTACAGATGTAGCTAAAGTGATAGCAGTACGATCTTCCAAGTAAAAACTCTTGAAAATAAAGAATATTATTGATTGCATTTGAAGAGTTAAAACGAAAATAAATCTTTGGGAATACTACTACTTTACAGCTAAGTAAGTATTTAATTCATTTAATTGAATAAAAACGCGACTTTAACAATATTTGAAATGGAATTCATTTTAAACTAAAGAAACAAATGAATAAAAATTAGAGATTCTTGACTTCTTCGACTGTGTCTGGTAATTTTTTGGCGTATGTTTCAGGGTACAAAAGAACTAAAACACCCGCAACAATGGCCGTGCCGCCAAACAGTAAAAATGGTACGAATGGACTTTTTGTAATCTAAAATACAATCAGAACAATTGTGTTCAAATTATCGCTTTTTGCTTGAAATTTGAAAAGTTTCGCCGTACTCACCAAGAAGCTATTAAATGTTGCAAATACCGATCCTATTTTGCCAACCATCGAGCAACTATTCATTATGGTTCCACGTATATTGGTTGGCCAAAGCTCGGCTGAAATAGAAAAAAAGTGTGTGCCTAATATCGACGTTCTATGTATGATTAGAATTGCATTTAAAGTCACCTGTAAATATGTATAACACTTTGAACGCGAATGCATTCGCAGATTTGCCAATCATAAACAGTAACAACGTAATAATTGATTTTTCAAATGGAATAAATGGAGCCACCAAAACTACAAAACCAGACAATACCATTGATCCAAATAACAATTTCTTGCGTCCGCATTTTGTGAGCAAAATAACTGATAAAATTGCACCCGGAATTTCAACGGCTTGTACAATGATAAATCCAACGTATCGATTGGTGCCTGGTATATGCGTCGAAATAAGGCTCATTCCATAGTAGTAAAAACAGCACGTAAACCATAGATAACAACAATTTAACAACCGTAGTCCAAGTTTTCGAGATGCAAGTACCAATTTCGTTTGTTGAAATATTGACATACTATTAACTGTTTTGTCATCATTGGTGGCATTCATTTTGATTTCCGGTGAATATTGCAAGCGGAGCTGTTCGATTGACTTTTCACTCAATGTTCGTCTATTCACTTTGGCAACTCGCTGGAGAATTTTTATAGCCTGATCGACACGACCAGTCACCAAAAGCCATCGGATGCTTTCCGGCACCAGCCAAAAATATAGAATCACAAGTAATCCAGGCGCATAAAGAACACGAAGCAAATGACGAAAATCATGAATGTACATCGCAAGGACTCCTAAAAGTATTTCGCCTATGGAAAATTCATAAGGTTTATATTTTTTGAAGCAATTTTTAAGCCCGATTTCGCCTGTTCCATTTCTTACCAAGTGGATATGTGACTCCAATTAATGCGATGCCCAATACACGAAATTTTGAACTTAATAGTTCAATAGCAAGCACGAAGAAACAACTAAATATAGAGGAGTTTGCTGATCCTTCAAAAAATTCAAGCTAAAAAATGTAAAGGAGAAAATTATCTTGATCATTCGATGTAATTTATGAGTACCAACAAAGTTTCAATTACCACAATATACATTGCATAGTTGACAGAAAATGACTTTATCAAACCAAACGTACTGCAACATAGCATACTTATTAGAACAACACGAAGCCTTCCGAATCTGAAATTCAAAGATCATGTTAAAAAATAAATCCTCTGTTAATTGATGGGCTTTGGATTACTTGTCTGAGAGTATGCCAGATATTAGCAAAAACACTAGACGGCCAATACTACTTGCCGTTCCAATTAGGGCCAGTTTATAGCTATCATCGCAATGAATCTCAAACTAATAGAATTAAAATGAATATTATCGATTGAACGTTTTAAGTTTTGAAAACTTAAACATCTTGAAGTGCAAAGGCATGACAATACCAATTTCATTGGTGGCGCAAAAAATTTCACATTGAGTTTCGACTAGAAACAAGGCGAACTTCTGAATTACATTTATTCAACTCCATATTGAAGTGTTTAATTTACCTCAGTTTGAACATTCTTTTCGTCGCTTGTATAAATGAATTCAGTGCATGCAATTTTGATCGAAGTATTGAAGTTGTTGGCGTTACATTGATCTGTCGCCGATGAAATAATCGGTGCATAACGGGCACAGTTTTCGTAACCCTTTTTCGTTTGCGGTATTGCATATTTAAGCCACGGCTGATCAAAGCTTATCTCACGATTATTTTCACCCACATCACATTCGTGCACTTTGCATCTGTTGAAAAATAACAATCATAACTTAAAATTAAACCGTCAAAATTTCCCGTTTGTGAATTCACCGTTATTTGTTCAAGTAAAAAAAATAAACTCACCTATAATCTAAACTATTCGCTGTAAAGACGTAATTCACAATATAAGCTGCTGAAATTATATTTGGAATGCAAATTAAGACAAAAGTAATGATTTGAAATGCACCAAAGTTGCCAATTTCGGCGAAAATCACGTCCAAATTTTCGTTTACATCAACAGTCATTTTTAACCGTAAAATAAAATATGTTATTCAACAATATACATCAACCCCTGTAGTTCTAAATTTCAATTCTTTTAAAGCTTCCGTAAATAAATCCGTACTGTATTCACTATCGCTTGAAAATATTTTGAGTTCATATCAATTCTTTCTTCGTTTATAAACTTCGTTTCTACTCAAATGATGAAAATTATCAATTTTTGATTAAATCATAAAAGTTTATAATACAATAGAGAATGACATTTTGTGAACTCTTACTCCAAAGTTAAGACAATTTTTCTTTGAAGAAATTTAATAAGAAATAAATAAATCTTCAATCTGCTTTTGATTAATAAGATGTTTGACTTGCGGTTAAACAATGCAAACCGTATAATTCTGAAAAAATGATAAAATCTCCAAAGAAAATAAAAAGGGTGCAGCAAAGACCTTGGTTATTTTATGACTGCACAAAATTTAGCAGAACGTCGTGTTTTATGCTTTTATGACTTAATTTCGTGCAATCGCTGAGTCTGTTTATAAATAGAATAAAAATAATGACGATACCTAACATCTGCGGTATGTAAAAGTTCATTTTACTGAATAGGAATTTAATTTCGTGCACAGCATTTTTGCCAGATTAAAGATATGAATGCATTCTAACGAAACATGTACGTGATTTATAATTTTATTATTATATTTTTCGTATTTACACGTTTCAGTTCGTTACAATTTGATAAGAAAGTGTTTGTTTTTGTTTCTGCTTTATAATTCGATGTTGATAATTCGAAATGAAATTGGACCATGAATTCTCTGATGTTTGCTTACTTCAATTGAAATTTCCTGAATTTGTGGGAACATATTTACCTGTATTTACCGCTATTTTTCACAAGTTCAATCGATTTCATTGGTTGTTGCCGCGTTTGAAAGGTACATCCTGGACCAATTTAGTTTAAACTTCATCTTGTAAAAAAAAGAGGAAGTGGAGTTATGAAAATACAATTTTTTATTATAATAATACAAAAAATATTTACGATCCGATCACGTGAAACGTGATCTATTGAATAGAGTTTGATTAAAGAGTCACGAAGCCACGATGGCATGTCACACGGTTAAAATTGTGTATTTTGCCCAAAAGCAATAAATATGTGAGATCATTGAATGAAATCATTAGTATATTTTGGCACATGTCCACATACATCAAAGTTCATTTTGTTGATTTCAATAACGTCAGCTAAGTGAAAAAAGAACCTGAACAACACGAAACAATGGAGAAGTTATTTGTGATTGGTCTAATCATTGGCATAGCAAACGCCGATTTTTTTAAAAGATCCTTTGATTCATATTACTCATATACCGAAACTGAAAAAAGTCTTGCAGCCGCTCTTGGCGGTTTGACTTTAGGAAACGATGCATTGACCAAGGCCACCCAAGATGCACTGCAACAGTTATCGATGAAGATATATTCAACTTTCCAGCTGGACCAGCCGCGGTCGTCAATGGTATCAGTACGATTAACAAAAAAGCTAATTCCATCAGCGGCTTAGATTCAAGCGATCAATCATTTGAATGCGATTTAGACGATCAAATTGATTTTAGTTACGGAATTAAAGTTTGTAACGTTCTGACAACAGCACAAAAGTGAGTGCAGGATCAAGTTAATACAGCGGTCATGGAACTTATTGCAGTATTAGGAATTAAGATACCAAAGGATTATATCTCACCAGAAACGTTCGTGCTACCAGCCGATCCGCAAGGAATTGTTAACGCTTGTCTCATACTTAGACAAGAAGATCAACTCTTTGGCCTCGTTGACTATATTAATCAGCAATCACTTACTCGGGTTAATCATATCTGAATGTACTAATTAATTCTTCAAATTATTATTTTTTCGTCAGTTTTATTAAAAAATAGTATTCCTTCAAACAATTATTTTGAATAGATATTTTGCAAAAAAAAACTCTAAAAAGTCCAGAAGGACTTCCTTGGCCAAAGGGCCACGGTACATGTATAAAATGTAAAATGGTGTTGATCAAATTTCACTAATCAAAAGTCAAACGCGGAAAGCATTTGATTAATAGCAATTTTCAGCATGAGAGCAAATTAAAAAAAATGAATTTACGTCATAGCATATTATACCGGTGTGTGTAATCACATCACTTAAGTGAAATTAACTACGATATAAATAAATGATTCGATTTTTTGAAAATATCTTAGTCTATCAAAGTCAATTGACTTGACAATTTGAAAAAAGTTTTAAAAAAGATGATTCCCCTACCGGGAATCGAACCCGGGCCTTCTCGGTGAAAGCGAGATATCCTAGCCACTAGACCATAGAGGAGATATTTGTAAATATGATCGAAAGCATTCTCGTCAACGCGTCTGTTTTAAAAAAATGTGTACATCTGAATGCAATGTTATGGATCAAGGTAATATAAAGCTAACTGGGATATAAAATAATGTTAACTTAAATGATTCAATGAATTTGAAATTCACTTTCTAAGGAATTTCTCGTTGCAATAATGTGAATTACTTTTATAAATAAAGTAATAATAAAAAAAATCTCAATTCGTCCCGGACGAAACGTTCGTACGTTGATTCTTGCTCAAGAATATATTAATTAGTTATTGAATAATAATATAAATTTAATTTTTTTTGCTTCTCTAAAGTCTATGAGATTTCCGAGTGAAAGTGTGTAACATTCAAAATATGATATATATACATACGATCAAAGCAATATCCAAAAAAATCCAAAACCAAACTCAAGTTCTAGTAAATTGTGAAATCTATTTAAAGCACTGACTTGAAAAGTAACTTATTCCAATTCACGTAACTATGCGATTTATGTACATATAACAATTTACAGGTGGTTCGGTTTATTCAGGTGAGTGCTTCGAATTTTTTTTCAAGAAATTTGGCAAGAAAAACAACATTTACGCCCTTTATAACTGTCAGTGTTTTGGTGATCATTTGGCGAATTTCACAAAGCAAGAATGAGTATGCGATTTTTATTTGAATTTTATTCGATTTTTTATTTGTGTTCAAAATAAGGCATCTGTTTAAGTTTCCAATTTTTATTTAAAAAAAAAAAACATTTCTCATTGATGATTTTGCAGAAAAGATTATTTTCAATGCAAATGAAAGTGAATTGTATAGCTCCCAAATGCCAGGTCAGCGATATGCATATGAATGTGAATTCTCCGTGTTATTGATAGTGACCAATAGTCTCTGCTTTAATTTCAACCTGTTGAAATAAAATGAAAATCAAAATCGATTAGTATTTTTAATTCAATTCGAAATGAATGCACCAAAAATAATAATGAAAGTGGGAATTAAAATCAGACTGCCAAATCATCGAGTTAAGTGTCAATGGGCGAATCAGAAACAGAATCCACTGAAAAATACAACGAAAATATGTTTCCAATACCCATGTGAGACACTCAATCAGTCTCGTCATCTAGTATCATCAATTTATCCATTCCCAACTTTAACACTGCATTTTTTCACACTAAAAAAACTAACCTTGTTCAAATTCACTTTGATGTATATTCACAGTTGACTTTCCAAATTACTTCCATATCCGATTATTTCACTGATGTGTAAGTCAATGAGAAATCACCCAGGTAGTGACCAATCACCTCTACTCTGATTTCAACCTGTTGAAATGAAACGAAAATCAAAATCGATTAGTCTTCATTCAAGCCAAAATGATGTACGACACATCAAAAAAAGGAAAATGGGAATAAAAATCAGACTGCCAAATCATCGAGTTAAGTCAATGGGTGAATCAGAAACAGAATCCACTGAAATATACAATGAAAATATGTTTCTAATGCCCATGTGAGACACTCAATCAGTCTCGTCATCTAGTATCATCATTTTATCCATTCCCACAATTAACACTGCATTTTTCACAGTAAAGAGGAAACTAACCTTGTGCACAAATGACTTCTACATCTGATGATTGCAATTCGATCCACAATAGATGATTTAGTACGAACGATCTGTAATAAACCTAAGAAGAAGAAAAAACTTCCAATCCGCTAGGAAAACACAAGACATTTTTGTTCAAATTTGATTAATAATAGTTTCTCGTTTTTTTATTTTTGTAGTTGTTATTTTATTCAAAAAAAATCCATTTCTTGATGTACAAGTAAAACGTACAAATACGAAAATCGATACACAATTGATTTGTGAACCTATTTCAATGGAATAAAACGTGAACTGTGGGTAGCACCAATACCGGGTCTACCGTGCTTGACTGGTTTGTATGTCAATGAGAATTCACCGAGGTAGTGGCCAATCATTTCTGGTTTGATTTCAACCTGTTGAAATAAAACGAAAATCAAATTCGATTAGTCTTCATTCAAGTTAAAATGCTGGACGATGCATCAAAAACAACGATCAATGGGAATAAAAATCAGACTGCCAAATCATCGTGTTAAGTGTCAATGAGTGAATCAGAAACAGAATCCACTGAAAAATACAATGAACATTTGTTTCCGATGCCCATGTGAGACACTCAATCAGTCTCGTCATCTAGTATCATCATTTTATCAATTCCCATAGACAACATCATCCGTTCAGTGTGTCACGGCTGAAAAAACTAACCTGGTTGAAAGTCTTTCCGTTGTAGACACCGATGATTGATCCAACCATTTCTGGTACGACGATCATGTTACGGAGGTGAGTCTTGACGACAGCTGGTTTTTCAAGTGGTGGAGCTTCTTTCTTGGCCTTGCGCAATTTCTTGATCAAAGCCAATGGCTTGCGTTTCAATCCACGTGAGAAACGTCTGCGAGCACGGCTGTGCATCAATTCAACCAATTGATCACTGAAAATGGAAGAAAATGCACGAAAATATTAGTTTAACCGATTCAAAACAGAATTTTAGTACGAAAAAGTTACATACTTTGGCATGTCGAGCAATTGGTCCAAGTCAACACCACGGTAGGTGAACTTACGGAAAGCACGCTTCTTCTTTTGAATATCTTCGACCTAAACACCGAAAGTAAATACATAATTCCAATGAAATATTTATGTTTCTTGTTAAATTCATTCAAAACATTTTGTTTCCGTCGCAAATTATCACCAAACTTCAATAAATCACATTTTCCACAAAATTCATAACCTATAAGTGTAACCAATCACGTAAATAACATCGAACCATTTCTAAAACACTATGTCTTTTAACTTAATTTTTTTCATTTTTCTGGATTTTTGCCATCAATAAGAAAATTATTTAAAAAATGTGCACATTTCAATGCATTCAAATCAAATGGAATTATTTAAATGGGTCGATGGATGATGATGATAATTTGCGATTATTTTTTTCAAAAAAATTCAATACCTCAGCCATATTTACGATGTGCACTTTGCAACAATCATATACCGAAAGAATGACACAACGTTGACTTGTTTTCGACGTGAAACGCGGTCTTAATGGAAGCGGTTCACCGGTTCAATTCCAAATGTCATTTAAAGGCTCGTTCTCATTATTGATTGAAGTTTGTCGGTTTTCTAGTTGAATTTATCATATACATGGCAATTTTATGAAATATTTTCATATTTTCATTGAAAAATTCTTTTTTTTTTTCATAAATAAAATAAATTAAAAAAAAAAAACTTTATTGTTTGAGCTATCAATACGAATGTCTTTTTCACCGAATACGAATGTTTTTTTCTTTGAAATATATTGTTTTACGGTTAGAATGATATTAGTTCAACATCTGTACACCATACACAGCGCTCAATCTCCAATAAAAGCGGCGAAATAGTGACAGATTATTTCACCAAAGCATTGTAACAAACAAAAGGTCTCATTTCTGATTGAAGAAAATTTAAAAAGAAATTGATATTATTTCTGCGTGTACGAGAGCAAAATTATCGAACAATTTTTAGTTTCTGGTTTTGGAAAGCATGGTTAACTTAGTGAAAGGAGTATTGGTTACATGGTGAGTGAAAAAAGTCTGTTCCTTGTGTGAAATGTTCTAACTCGTATTTTTTTTTCTCATATTATAAAATTGATGACAGCGATCCGGCGATGAAACAATTTTTGCTGCATTTGGATGAAAAACAAGCGTTTGGAAAAAAGTTTATTTTGCTCAATTTGGACGATACACATTTGTTTATATCGGTGGAGATCGTAGAAGTGTTGCAAAACAAGTTCGACGATTTAATGGATCGCATTAGTTTCCCTGTACACGAAAGAGGCGATTAGCTAACACACAATACCCATTCACAAATCTTGTTTCCATTATTAATATCAACAAAAATTGCTTTCATAAAATAGTATATAAGAAAACTAACGAAAATCTATCAAAATAAAAAAATGGCAGCCCGTGAATCGAATCGTGTGAAGGAAGCGGACAAGAAGCGTGTCTTAGATGAAGCGTCACGGATTCGTCGTGTTCGTAAGGCGCTCAACGCTTTGGAACAAGATAACTTTCATGAAGATCCACACGCAGATTTGGTCATGTCGAAAAAAATTCCGAAATTCGATGAGACCCTTGAACAAACAAACGGACGCGTTGGCCGAAAAGCTAAACGTAAAAATGGTGATTTTGTCCGAGCGAAATATCGTAAGAATTTACTACAATTGCTGGAAGACGATCGTATTAGCTATGATGAAGTCAACGAACCGTGTTACAGCAGTGCACAAGCGCCCGAATCAATATTACCCGAACGGCATTTTTGTGCGGTATGTGGATTTCCATCAAATTATACATGCACCGTTTGCGGCACACGTTATTGTTGTATTCGATGTTTGGGCATTCATCAAGATACTCGTTGCTTAAAATGGACTGCTTAAGTTTATGTCTTACACACACAAATATTATTATTATTATTATTAAAATACAACATTTTTGACACAATAAAAAAAAATATTCAAACGATAAAACGAAATATCTCATCTTATTCGCTATCGAAACGAAATTGATGCGATGACAACTTCAGTTTATTTTACTTGCCGCATTGAAAATACGTATCAATACAATTTGTGACGTCATAGCATTAACAGTTACATTTTTGTGCAGCATCGTATCGTCTCTTCTTAAAAAGCAAAAGTCATTGTGCAAGAAAAAACGAATCATTCCGGCTAAAAGATGGATTCAGATCAACCCTTTTTGGTTGCGCTTGGAGTGGTTTCCAGTTTATTATTAGTAAAAATTGTAGTTGGAAAGGTTTGTTGAGCCATTTTTTCCATATTTTTCATTTTTGTAGAGTAAAAAAACTAATAAGCTAAAAACGCCATTGATGCATGTAGGTAACCGATGCAATTAATTGGATGCTGGGAAAATCCAAACTAAAACCAACTAAATCACACCCCAACGTTTCGATTGTCAATTTGGAGAAAAAGCCAAAGTCCATCGAAAGACCAAAAGTTGTTGCCGTCGTCGATCGTTTGCCCGATGAAGAAAATACTGATGGTGTCGTAGAGCCGACGGAACAAATAAAACCATTCGATTACGTCAAACCGAAAAAGCAAAAATCAGCTACTTCGACGCCAACAGCGCCAGTTACTCGTAAAGGCGATCTTCTTAAGAGAGCCAAAAGAATGTCCAGCGATAGTTTTCTACGTATTCCATATGATCCAATATTCCAAAAAGCCAATCCAATATCGGAAACACCAAGAAAATCAGAATCCAATTCAACATTGTTCGATAAAAAATCACCGCGACTAATGTTTGGAAAACCATTTTCACCGTATAACTTCAATAAAACGTTGTCAGTGGCTGAAATAATTGAAGGATGGCCATTTAAGAGCCCAATGAAACGGTCAATCAATGGAAATCGAAGCCAACCAGCAGGCAGCGGCAACAGTTCAGCGAAGAAAGCAATCACAAAACTAAGCGTTCTGACGGCACATGAAGCGAAAAACGGAAATGAATGGAATAAAGAAAATGCAAGCGATAACATTCAAGGTAGCGCCGAATCTGGTGGAAGATATCCGAAGAGCTTGTACATCAGTCCATTTGGAATCCACGCTCGTCGACCGCTCAACCAATATAATTAATAACTTAACCAAAAAATCACGATTTTCATATTTTATGTTGTCTTATGTTAATGAAATCATTGTACAAAAAAAGTCATTAAAAAATTAAACTAAAAGTTAAAAATAAATATAACCGTAAATAGAGAAAAAAAATCGTCTTTTTATTTATAAAAGCTAAAAGAATGGCTAGTTTTCTGAGCATTCTATCTGATTCTATAGGCCAAAAAGCCAATCTAATATCCGAAACATCAAGAAAATCATTTTTTTTTCAATCAACATGCAAAATAACATCATCCATAGTGACAACAAAGAGCCCAAGCAAAAATCTCGCCCAAAAAGCGATAAAGAGTCATCACAAAAGTGGGGGCCAAGAAACATATGAAAAGCAAATTGGAAATCGTCGTTCATTCGTCAAATGCTATGTCGGTTGCTTCGAACGAAACATCAATTGAGGGAGGAACTGCAACGAGCCAAATTGCGATTGGTAGTACTTCTGCGCTAACTGTTCTCAAAGCAATGCAAAGACTAAAAAGTAAAAACAACAGTTTGATTTACTTTATGCACCACTCGATTTAATTAGAATTGTCGTGATAGTGGAATTTAAATTATATTTGAATTTATTGTATTAATTTTGCATCGGCTCTTGCCAAAACAAAAATAAAATTGCAAGATATCATTGTCGTGTTAATCGTTAAATAAGTCTGAAAGTCATTTTAAAAGTAATAATTTTATCAAATAGGGACAACCAAATAAAAAAGAGTTTAAAAAGATACAAAATAAAATCAATCGAATTGAATATTCATATGTTTTGTATTTCATTTGAAAGTTCATTTTCTCTCCTTAGCGCCCCCTTCTGTCATCATTGTTGACTAATTCGAATTTCAAAAGTGACACTTGAAAAAAAAAATGCATGTCTATAGCAAACAGTCGTACACAATTATCAACAACACATTGATTTCTTCGTCATTTTCAATTTTTCAAGAAAAAATTCTATTTGTTCTTGTCAATCACATTCAAAAAGTCCAAGTGCAAAATGAGTGAAAGTAGAGACAATAGCATGATTGAAGAGATGGAGCGATATCGGCGAAATAATGTTGAATTAGCAGTGGCATTGAATGAACTAAAGAAAGAATTGAATATCGTCCAAGTGCATTTGTTGGACCAAAAGCGTGAGTTACAAGACGTATACGATGAAAATGCGCAGCTTAAGAAAAATCTAGCCGAAAAAGACAGTCTATTGCATGTATGGCGAACACAAATTATGGAGTTGGTATCAACGAATACTCGAAAGTATACCGAATTGATGCAAAACGTTGGTTTAATACCAGCTGCAAATGGAACGATAAATTCAACAAAAAACACAGCAAAGATTTCCACAGGCTCCACCGAACAACCAAAAAATCATGGCAATGTACAACGACGACAACGATTGGATGTATCACCAACACGACTGGCCGATTTAACGGAAGAAAGTATTCAACTCCAACTGAGCCACCAAATGCATGAACTGAGCCAACAACTGAATGAGTCAAGAAGTTTTACATCCAGTCCAGAGAAAAATGTGCTTCATGTAACATCACGTCGACCAGTATCTATTCCACCAATGAAACCCGCATCACCGCTTCGTGTAATTCAAGAGCGAATGAATGGAAGTGATGAAACAAAACGAAAGAAACCCAGTGCCAAAGTGCATAAAATGGATAAAATTATCGACGAAAATACACAAACCAACGGACGATCACAACGAAAAGCTGCGCCAAAAAATTTATCAGAACCCAAATTGGGAACCAAATTAAGGAGAAATTAATTCAAATGGAATGTTTGCACTAGATTTAATGAAAATACAGCTATCATTTGTATCGAACGATTTTTTTTTAACAACAAGAAAATACTCGACAACAACATTGACTGAGCATTCGCATATCACATTTATTGACATAAATGTAGAGTTTTATTTTTAAGTGTAATTCATTCAAACAATTTTGTATAAGCATAAGAAATTTCATTGAATTGATATATCGATCTCTTGTAAGCGTGAATGAACAGACTATTTTAAAAATTAAATTTCATTGTATTCGGTATAGTTTTGTATTCTTTCAATTTTCATTGCATGAAGAAAAGAATCCGTTGACATCAAACAAACGAATTAGTTTCATATGTTTCACAGTAGACAGCGTTGGCATCGCACACATTCTATTTACTTGACATTTCAATGATTGAGGTTATGTTTGATTTGTATAAAATCAAAAGAAAACATCATTTATTTGTGTAAAGAGAAGTATAGATATTAAAAAATCATGTCATACATAAAACATACGGAAAAAGCGTTGAACATATTACGCGGTTTACCAAGAGTATCGCTTGCAAATATTCGCGATAATCCGGGTGCACATAGGGGACCACAAAGAGGACGAGCACAACACGGCGGTGACAAGCACGGTGCTGGTAATAAAGGATCGGGTCAACGACAAAATTTCATGCGACTTGGATATGAAACGGGTAATTTTCCATTTTATCGGCGTTTTCCGAATGAACACTACTACAAAAATCATCAGTAAGTTCAATAAGATTTCTCTGTATTTGCATCAAATCCGAACCTTAATGTATTTGTGTTTTTTTCTGCAGTTTAAGACGTGAATATATCCCCATTCCAATGGACCAATTACAAATGATGATAGACACCGATCGTTTAGACACTACAAAGCCGATTGATTTGGTTCAAATTGCAAATACTGGTTTGTTCAATTTACAGCCGCATAGTCGACAATACGGATTTGCATTGAAAGACGATGGCATTGAATGCTTCAAAGCAAAAGTTAATATTGAAGTTCAACATGCAAGCGAATTGGTAATATCGCACATTGAAAAACTGGGCGGTGTCATTCGGACGGCATATTTTGATATGACTGCATTAAATGCAATGAAAAATCCAAAATTGTTCTTTGAAAAAGGCGTACCGATTCCAAGACGAATGATACCACCACAAGATGCCATCGAATACTATACAGATCCAAAAACACGCGGCTATTTAGCCGATCCAGAGGCCATCAGCAATGAACGATTGGTAAAATTATATTATTTTTTTTTTAATTCATTCAAGTGACTAATGTGTTTGAATTATCGCAGGTCTTGGCACAAAAGTACGGTTATCAGTTGCCAAAAATTGAAGACGATCCACAGTACGAGATGTTGTGTGAGGTTAAAGATCCAAGACAGATATTTTTTGGTC
This sequence comes from Contarinia nasturtii, assembly GCF_009176525.2. NCBI lineage: Eukaryota > Metazoa > Arthropoda > Insecta > Diptera > Cecidomyiidae > Contarinia > Contarinia nasturtii. The sequence goes on along the minus strand of NW_022198383.1, from coordinate 3,928,797 downwards.
TCGAACCGGGATGGGTGGTGAACTTACCCGATCAATCAATCATCAAACCATTAGCAACACATGAAAGTCAACACCCAGCAGAAACCCAGGCGGAAGCCAGCGCTTGAATAGTTTTATGTTCAACGTTTAATGTGTACAGCCATTTTATGTTATATATGTGTCTCAAGAGAGAATAAAGATTTTTCACCGCAAAGAATTAGTCGATCCATACTTACCTAAGCGACTGAAGTCTCACCCTGAGATCTTTTAGAGAATGAAATTAATTGGAAAATAAAAAATTCATTGAAAATAAAACGCGCTGTTTTTTTGTATTATTTTTATAATATTGTTTATTAATATAGTTCCAGTTCTATCAATTTTTAATAATTTATTTTGTTTTAATACATATAAAAAACGAGGACAAATAATGACAATTCTTTTTTTGATGCGTTATTATTTTGAATAGTTTTATTTTTCTTGTCGTTTGATTAGCTTAATAAAATTAACACAAAATGCGTTTATCTATGAGCAGAATAATAAAATAAGTTTTTTTTTTATTTAAATTGAGAGTATAACGGGTGTGCTGTTATATCTCATCGCGTCAAAAAAAAAATAAAAAAAATTGTTGAATAATAAAACTAAAGGAAAAAAGATCGGATTTGATTTTTCTTAACGATTAACATTTAAAATTGTTATTTTTTTTTTCTCTATTTACAAATGGCGCAATGATTATTGTGTTTATTGATGCCCATTAAACGTAGTTGGTATGGTACAGTAAATCGATTAATTTATAATTTTTTTTATCCATAATTTTTTATGATGTTTTTTTCCCTTTCTTTCTCGATTACTACGCGATCAATATTTATATGTGAAACAATGTGATTTATTTCTTCATTTTCCATTGAATTAAACGATTGGCGTGCTTTTTTTTTCTTCGGATCAAATTTCAGCACATTTACATCTAAATTCATAGTGTTGATTAATTTTTATCGTTTTTTTTTTCTTCTTTTTAAATTCTAATTTTGTTTTATAAATATTTGAATTTTAATTTAAAATTAAAATAGTATTATGTACAAAGATTTTTTTTCGATTTTTTTTAAATGATTTTCAAATTCTTTGAATGAGAATTGATTATAAAGAGACTGCATAAATTTTGATAAAATAAATCCTAGCCTTGTTCCATCTGTTACAGTGCATTCCAATCAATTTTTCGAATTGTTTTTCATACCCTTTTTGAATAAAATTCTTTTAAATTATGCTGTTTCTTCATTCTTTCTTCATTTTTTTCTTCGTTCATTACAATCTATACAATAGAATAAATTTAATAGTTTTTTTTTGTATTCATATTCATTTGGCAACATTTAATACACAGATTTTTTTTTCTTATGTTTTTTTTTGTTTGTATGCGTGTATTTTGTGTTTCTCTCATATATAATGTGGGACATAAAACGACAATCAATATTTTAACATCATCTTGAATATCTTCTCTTTTTTTTCATTACAATACACATTCATAGTTTCTTCCTTCGATTCCTTGTTTCATCCATTTAAAATTGTTTTTCCTTTTATGTGCCTGCCAATTGGCAGTTGACTTAAGTTATAACGAATAATTCCATTCACAATGTGTTATTTCTTCATTTTTTTTACACCCATACACTTACGAATTACATGAAATTGGTTCCAAGTTTGTTGCATATTTATTGATTCATATTTTGTATTTTGTTTTTTCCTCCATCAATGCGGCACAGCATGGCCTCCCTTTCTCACATACAATTTCAATAATATGGAGTATGATTTGTGTGTGTATAACATCTAGTATCGCCAGTCTCAAAAAGCTCGAATCACTTAAGTAATTAATGTGTGAGTGTGTTTTCTTCAATTTTTTTTTCATTCCATTAAAAATATGTTCCTCTTATTAGTCACATTTCTTGCCTTGATTTAAATATCTCATTTTTTCCATGCGGAAAAGTTTCTCTTGTTAATAATTTTTTTTTAATTATCAATTGTGATTAATTATTTGTTTGTCTTTAAAATAAATTTCATTTATTTGTTTTCCTATACGATTCTCTTTGACTTGATGAGGCGTTGCTCCGTCATTGAGTTGAAATTACACTAATAGAAATTGTTTACGTTTTTCTTTCTTTCAATTAACGTTTTGCAAATGATTAACGCAATTAGAGACGGTTTATTCTTCTATGCAAAAAAAATATCGTTGCGAAAATGAATTTCAATTCTACGCGTTTGTTGAGCGCCTTCGTCGTCGTCGAATTTGATTGGCTTTTTTCTTTGAAAACCGTATATTATATGGATCTTCGGATAATTCTGGATACATGTTAACATCATGAATGTAATCACCTTCGTATTGATTGACATAGCCTTGTTTTAGAATTTCATCGATTTCAGCTTGTGTCCAATCGGTGGTTGTGGTGAGACCAGCTCGAAGTGCTTCCTTTTCACGATGCCATGCCTTTCGTACCGCTTGCAATTTTGCATGATGCATTAGTCTTTGTTTCTCTTTCTCAACGGTTGTGCCATATCGTAAATTAATCACAGCATGTGCACCGTGAATTTTAACATCCAGATAATTATTGCCACTACCATTTTCGCGTGCTATTTCATGGAATGTTGTATTTACTTGTCCCTGTAATCGTTTCAATTGTTGACGATCTTCACTCGCACGCCATGATTCCTCTTTCACAAAATAGAATGCATCTTGTTGGGAATTATGTACAACAAATATAAATGGCAATAGGCTTGACCGATTGAAAACTGACGTATATACATCACGATAAATTGCATTCGCTGCCGGTACACTGGATACAATGGCTTGGCCGGATTTGGTGCGTGATACAACAATACCTTTGCCAAATGGTGGATCAGAGGCGGCACCAATTTTTTGTGTTCCAACATTCATCAGATCCATTTTCAATAGTGACCGTGGCGGTGCTGATAATTTTTCGAAATCGGTTAAACGACGATGTGCCAAATGTGTTAGGAAACCAGACTCAACTGATGTTCGATCTTTTGCAATGAAATGCGATTCAGGTTTAACGATTGACGGTTGAACTGAACCCCAAAGATTTTGCGGTTGCCACATTGGTTTCACTAATTGTGGCATCAAATTTTTGATATGATATCCCATTAATTTCAACCATGTTTGATAATTTTGCGGATAGTTACGGTCATGTTCAACATTTATTGGATCATTTCCATTGAAGCGATACAAATGCAGCTTGGTCGGTGTACCAATGCGTTCGGCAACATTCTCCCAATTTGGTGACATCCATTGGCCAATCAATGGGTCGTATACTTTTCCATTCGGCATATGTACCAGAGTTGTGACCTATTGAGTTCGAGAGAAAAATATGGTTTTAGACGATTTTCGATAAGAAAGTTGAAAAAAACTTAAAAAATTGTGTCTTTTTCTTACCTGATCCAATATGCCGCCACAAAAATCGATGGGCAAATAAAGATATGGATTGGAGTCATAAACAATGTGTCCGTACGGTGATCGCATAATTTCTCGAATTCCTTCGCCGTATTGATTGAAAATCATTACCGGTGTACCGCATTGATCCGTTGCAATATAGTACTTGTGCCGGAATACTTGAGCATAAATCAAATGACCTCTATCATCGTACACCAATGACATAAGTTTACCATCGCGTGGCGAATATATCTGACTGACTTGATGCAAACGTTCTTTGTTGTTGTAGAAGAACTGTGTGACATTACCGTAATTATCTTTTCTCGTAATCAAACGGTTCATATGGTCATAATAGTAATGAATATCAAATCGTCCACGTTTCTGAGCTCGAACCAATAAACCTTGTGTATTATAATGGAAACGTTCTTCACGTGCATTTTGCGACACCAAACCTCTGCCATCATACTTGTACTGTCCATCACCGAATTTCACAATCCGATCGAGTGCATTGTATTCCATTGGAATTGTATTTCCACGATATGTCAATGATAGCATGTTTCCATTATCGTCATACCGGAAACCCCATGGTTCTTGTGCTTCGACGCCAATCAATTGACCATCACAATCCCATGTATAGTTTTTGACATTTGTGTACGTATTTACGCCAACATTTCGTGTATAGGTTCGAGTTTGTGAGATGCGACCATGCATGTCATGCGAAAATTCCATACGAAATACTTCCAAGCGATGAATCGTAACAGACATTTGCGTCTCAAGAAAACGACCATCAACCGTTCGAATAAAACTGGCCGTACCGTCGTTTACTTGCGTTTGATTCGGTCGCGGTGTATTTATTTTGAATGGTCCAATTTGGCTTGGTTTACCCGTTCGTACATTGTAGCCAAACGATTGTGTTGGTAAATTTTGGCCACCAATTCTGCCTTGAATCGATGTCACACGGAAATTTGTATCGTAATCATATGTAAATTTAGCATTGCTTAATGCCGATTTTGCTTCAAAGTCAATTCTTTCTTCGGTCAATAAACCGCCTGTGTATTCGAAATCCCATCGATATTCCAATTCACGTTCGACATGTGTTACAGTGGTTGGCATACCGCTCACTGAATTATACTCAAATTCACTCTTACCATCGCCATGAATAATTCGCGATAATTGTCCGGCCTCATTGTAACGATAAACAATGTGAGCACCATCGCCTGGGAATACTGTATGCAACAATGCACCAGACTGTGTATAATGTTGAAGATATGGTTTCGTACTGCCGGGTGGAGTGTATGTTACACGAATGAATCCAATCGATGGTTGCATACTAAATGAATGCTTTGTACCGCTTGGCAATACAATATGTCTCAGGCCGCCATTTTCATCGTAGTTAATAGCGAATTTTCGTTGACTGGCCAAACCAATTTCCGATATTAAATTCCAATCGTTGTACACATACGAAATGATGCCATCTTGTGCGCTTGTTATTTCCGATAAAAGACCATGACGATCGTATGTATATTTTAGTTCGGATGGTCCCCAGCTCCAGCCTTCAATGCGATTGAAACGGTCATAGGTGAAATTCAATGGATAGCCACCGTTGGCCGGTGCATATGATAACGGCATACCGGATGGATCGAATGTTATTGCGAATATCGGACGACGATTTTTATCGTAAAATGTTTCAACGCTGCTAAATTGATCGTATTGAATGCAAAATGCTCGTGTATTATTAACCCAAATTTCACGGTTCAAAGTTTGTTGTGGATTTCTCAAGTCACCAATTAAACTGTAGATGGAGTACATGTTATTTGTCAAACTTTCACCCATTGTGACAATTTGATGTGACCACATTGGTAGCATTTCACTTTCAACGGGCAACGATGACTCTAAGAATGGATGCCTAGAGATTGCGGCCGCCTCAACAACAACGCCATTCGGTGCAACTGCCCGTAATGTATTGTTCAAACTGAATCGAGCGCGCGTTACACGTCCGGTTCGATTCATAACCAACGAATCAATGCCACCAATAACCGACACTTCACCCGATGTTTCCGGCAATTGTGAGAACAACGATGGTATCGAACCACTTACTTTAACCGTTAAACCAATGTCTTTGCCGAGTTTCGATCCAATCGATATGGTTTCACCGCTTGGCAATGTCATTCGAATGGCACGACCGAAATCATCATATTGATAGATGTACGTTTCAGCACCACATGATAAACTATTCAACAATCCAGATGTACTATCGTAATCAAGTTCATATTCTGATTTACCCTTTTCGGTGAGCTTCGACAATAGACCAATGCCAGATATTTTCAATTCCGATTTATGATCCTGTGTATTCTCAATTGAACTAACAATGTTACTGTAATCACGTAAGAATTGGATTTTATTTCCGGAACTATCGGTGACCGTCGACAATTTACCGAAGCTCGTATTTTTCGAATAGAGGAACGAGTATCGAGTTTTCGCTGAGGTTAAGTCTTTCGTTGTAACATGTTGACCGTAGCGATTGAACACATAAATTTCATTTGTCGGTGGGTATGGAATGTGGAATTCGCCATTTTCATCGTGCGTCGGTAGATAATGTTGCAGGGCGAGAATATGCAATGAGCCTATTCAGTGGGATGATTTTTTTTGAATGTGTTTGGTGATGGAGAAAGAGAAGAAAAACAAAAAATATACACGTTAAAGTGATGACAAAAAAAAATATTGATTTTTTGATAACGAGCCGCCATAACACAAAGACACATGCACGTATTCAGGATCGGTTTTGTCGTTTGCAACATTTTGGTTTATTCTCTTGTGCTTCCGGCGCACTATTTGCAATAAAACTTTTATATTTGTGATCAAAAAATGGTCGGAAGTTTCAGAGGGTGGTGCGATTTTGTTGTTGTACATTTTCAAGCGTTTGTGTGGTCACAAATGCAGTTGTTGTTTTTTTATGATTTTTTTGTTAAAGTTGTTGCTGTTTTGAATAAACGGTCGAGGCCATTAGTAACTGTTTTTGCATAGCCACACACATCCGCTTCGATAAAATTCATAATAAATGAATTCATCCCATGGCAAAAACCAAAAATATTGAATGCACCGACTGAACAGAACCGAATTGGTGAAGAAAACTAAATATCCGAGATATGCATGTGGCTTCGTGCTGTTTTGTTCGGACCGAATAAAAAAAATGAGTTTACATATTGCACGGTTGCATACATACCTTGATCAGCAACATTTATAACGCCATCCTGTGAAACGGCTATGGCTGAAATTGCCTGGAATTTTGCATTCGACGATAGCAGTGTGTCGGCACTGTTTGCTGCTGCACCATCATTATAAGCGCCATTGTTTATATTAATATTAAATGCATTAGCATTACCGCTGTTGCTCGGATTCATTAGATTACCACATGAACACGATGTTGCTGGTGCATTTGAATTTGAAGCACCACCACCACTGCCGCCAAACATCACCGGTGTTGTATTTCCATTGTTTCCGTTATTACGAGTCGGATTCACTGTGGTCGATTGTGTACCATTTCCATTTGCACATTCACATGATCTAAATTTTAAAAGAGAGGGAGAGAGAGAGACAAAGAATTAAAATCAACCGATGAATATTGCATCGAACATATACACTCATATATTGAGCTCACTACCGCGCACCCGTTTACTAAATTACTAAGCTTGTTTCACTATTGAACTATGCAACACAACTTGGTTAACTAAAGTTAGAGAGGATTTTCAAATGGATGCTGCACTTTTTTCTGCCAATTGGAAATGCAAAAACCAAAAGCACTAAACTTGAATCGAATGAAAAATTAATGAAATGGAAAATTGTAAACGAAACTCATATGAATTAAACTAAATTATCGCAGAATTTATCTCTATTAATAACCAGCGGCTCGTTCAAATTTATTAGCTCAATATGCGACGTTGAGCTTACATATTTCACTTGCACAATCATACGATTCCAATTTGATTTCAAATCGAGATATATACATTTTTTGCACGTAGTACAATCTCCGCTGCAATGTTGAATTTCGAGTCATTAACATAACGCAAATTATGCAGCCCAAGTTGAAAAGAACTTTTGATGAAACTATATTTAGTCAACTTATTTGTTCAACCAAAAAGAAAAGCCATCCAAAATAGAGCGCGGCCTTAGCTTATTAACACACTTTTTTGTCGTTTGTGTTTTTTTTTTATTGTACTTTTCGGCAAGAAGTGATATTTTGCAAAAGTACACCGAAATATGCAAAGCAATCTTCATGAATTTCAAATGATGACAACTCTAACTACGGCGACAATATACTGAAAGTGTTTATGGGCCCGCGTATACCCGTTCGTCTCGTTGCTGCAAATTATCTCATTTGGTGTGCAATTCGCGTATTGCATTTCAAGATGCATTGCCATAAAGTTTTTTTATTTTACGATCGTTTTTTTTCGCGTCGTTTTGTGAAAATATTCTTGAGCCAATTGTTTATTGCATGAAGTGAGCGCAGGTGATAGGGCTGCACACACTGATGGTTGGAAGGGTTCGCCCGTGTGTGTGTGCACGTTTACTGCATAAAATAGAACTGAAGATGCGAGAAAAACTGTTCTCAATTCCATTTTGCATAATTTAAAATTAACGTTGATTCATTTGAATACCATTGCGTCGCCGACGCGAATGAAAACAGCGACGATTATGCTTGAAGATTTTTCTTAATTATGTCATCATTATTGCCATCGTCGAAAGAAAAGTCCATAATTTTATTCAAGCTTTTCATCGAGTAGATAAATTTTTGTGAGCGCAACCCCGTATTTCTTTACATTCACACAAATACACAATGGCAAATGCCAATGCAAATTGTGGCCAATACAACATTCGGGTGGTGGTTTTTTTCTCTCTCACAAATCGTGAAGACAACACAAGAAGAAGTCGAAAGAATGTGAAAGAGAATGAGAAGAGAGAGAAAAAAATGAACGACGAGAGAAAATGGTATTTTAAGTCTTTGTGTATTTTCAGTTCGTTTGTTGGTTTTAGGGCGGTGAACGGATATTTTTGACTTAATTTATTGAGAAATTATGATAATTCGCTTTGCTAACGATTCTTTTGTCTCTTTCACACGCCAAACATTTCTTTCAACCTAAGTTTACTTACTGGCAAATAACAGAAAGAAAAAGAGAAAAAAAAACAGTTTTTAACTGAGGATTTAGCTTTATGATATATTTCGTTGTCGACGTGAGTCCGCTTATCCGTCCGCCCGCGCACACAAAACCACCGATAGTTTTTTCTATTCCAACCGTGGATAAAATCGTTTCGCTGAGCATAGGAAAATTCGGTTAAAGAGGTGCATAATTTATGAAGATTACATAACATCCGTTTTCATAACATTAGAAGAGCGTGTGTGGTTTATGCTGTTCGAAAATTATATGCGAATTGCCTTGATGCATACATGGCTATGGTTTCTATTTCATAAATTTTTGCTGCTGCTGCTGCTGCTGCTTCGGCTGCTCATGCCGCAAATGCTATTGTTGTAACTGTTTATTTATGTACTTATCAACGTCTGAATCTATTCGATGCACCCCTTTTGTCGATCCATTTTGAATGTTTTGTACGTTTGTTTTTCTCGTGATTATTCGAAGGATGAGCCACATTCAAAAAGTTCGAACAAAACATTTAGTATTTAATGATAATTATTCATTTAAAATAGGGTCGAACGGATGTGGTCTACTCTTCCATATACAGTTTTTTTCTGTCTGTTTTTGTATCGCCGAAGAAGTTTTGAAAGCAAAATCATTTCATTGAGCATACATATTGAATGTGAGTGAATATGTTTTGTATTGTTTTGTTTCGTTTTTGTTGGTTGACCAAGACCCTTTGCCTGGTTGGTTATGGTTTGCAATAATATTTTTTTTTGTTTGTTTGAGAAGCCCATTTTGAATCGATCCAAATGCTTAAATCAAATTCGAATTTATGTGTATGTGTACATGCATAAATTTCGCATTAAATCTTGTTCTTGTTTATGGGTATGTGATCAGAAATGAAGAAAATGTCCGATTTCGATTTGAATATATTTGCTGTGACAAGATTCCTATTGTGATTTGATTATTTAATCAGTCAAGTCGATAGCATAAATAACATGCTCGGAATGGCCATGATGATGATGATTGCATGAAAAAGATCTAAATAGCTTAAACATAATCTATCAAAAACCGATTTGAAATCTGCATCAGATGTGCGCACATAACGAGTGTTGTAGTGAGTTTTTTCTTCTTTTCACTCAAAGCGTATATGTGTTTGTTTTATTTAGAAATAGTATCAGTTGTACTTACCCATAATCTTGTCGTCCGGCAAATGATTTCATATTGGCGGCTGTATCAATCACTCGAATCGAATTAATTCGTCGTGAATCACTGTCAGCCACATACAAATATCCGTTGGGTGAGAATGCTAATGCAAGCACCGTTCCAAGTACTTGCTGCGACGTTTGATTTTTATTATCACCATTTGCATTACAGTGTAACGGTGTGCCGGCAACCACTTTAATTTTCATGTCGGCCGTTAATTTAAGCACTAAACGATCATCGATGAAATGCAATGAACCGTCAAGCGGACTGAGCGCTAACCCAGTCGGCCATTGTAATTGTGTTTCACTTGAGAGCAAAGCACCTTTGCATGGTGCCGGGCTCCAAACGTTGTTATGACCGTGATGTCCGATTAGCGTGTGAATTATGCCATTTGGATCGACAGCCCGTATATTTGTTCCATCTGCAATGTACATTGTACGGTCGGCTGCAATCACAATACCCTTTGGATGCGATAAACGTGCTTGCAAAGCAGGTCCATTGTCGCCACAATTTGTCTCATCACCTGTGTATCGCAAATAAAATGGAATTAAATTTTTCGTTTTGTTTCTTCTTGTTTGTTTCAATCAAAATGACATCAATTAAAATTGTAAATCAAACAGAGACTATTTCACTTACCTGGAACACATCTTTGTCCATTACCAACGACTGGATCGCTATTCGATGTTGGATCATGTACTTTATCGACGGCAACGACACGCAATATTTGATGCTTTTCTGGATCGGAAATGTACAAATGTCCATCGGCCGGTGAAACAGTTAAATAATATTGATATGAAACTTGTGTTGCGCTCAATTGAAGCACCGTATACACTTTGCCATCCGGTGTGATGCGTCGTACTAGATTAAAGTCACCAACATACAAACTGCCATCGGCACCCGTTGCCAATGCAATTGGTGTCAAAAGTCGTGCATCTTTCGAAACTCCATTACAATGATCCGGACAATTCAATGGACGTTGTAAACCAGTTCCCATAATTATTTTAACAACTCTCGGATACTCTTTTAAGTGCATCGTGGAACCGTCTCCTTTTTGTAAAATTCCTTCATGGAAATTATAATGATGATGTATGTCCAAACCCCAGCCACCAATATCGGATATATCAACATCGAATCCTTGTAATTTTGCCGTTTGTGTTTCCCAAACTGGTTCGGCACACGTCGAATATTGGTAACCAACTGAAATGTGAGCTATCGATATGCCATACACCTTTTGTTTGTACACATTTCGTTTGTTCCATGCAAACGTATGCGATAGATTTGGATCAGCTTCATAAGTTTTAACGTGTAATGAACCTTCAATTTCGACGCCAACATGTACATGTGTTAATGTTTTCGGGATTTTTTCCTTTGTTAAACGCATACGAACTAAACTCAAGTAACCAGACGCTTGCGATGATTGGTACGTTAAATGTAACTCAGAACCGGGAATTTGAATAGTCTCTTGAACGATCTGAAATAAAAAAAGAAGCATAATTTGCTTAAAATGTGCTAATTTGGGTAAAAGCATATGTAATAGCGCTTCACAACACACCAACGACTCATTGTGTATGAGTAAAAATGTCGATAGATTGATGAAATTTATGGTTTGAATTTTCTACGATTTTGTATGTGTAAATTTGTCTATTCCACAATTGAATGTTCGCATATTTCAAATATTCGATATTTGATAAATGTACAAAATTGGTTTATTTTGTACGATGGGATAATACTAAAACGTTGATCGGCATACAACCGACATTTACACACATACCAATGTATATTTACACAAAAACATTTTGCTATCTAAACGAAAACCAAACGTCAATACAATTGGAAATTCAGTTTCATTTATCGATATTGCCGTTGCCGAATCCGAATAAGCCATCGACGTCGTTTCTTGGTTTGTTTTATGAAAATTGGGAGATAGACGTAGGTAGAGCAGGAGCAAGAGAAAGAGTGAAAATATGCAGAGCATCTAGTGCGATAAGAAGTGGTTTTGTTAATGGCTTGTTAGGCAATTTTGTTCAAATATTTGTATTCCGTATACGTTGTGTCGAACAATTCATACGCAGAAATCTATTGAGCCATTTCTTGAATATGTGTACATCTCTGTGAGCGATAACATGCAATAAATAAACCCAAAATTTGTTCAACGAAATGGTAATTGTTGTAATTTGAATTCAAATTAAGAGCAAAATCAATTTGGACCCTCTGCTCTGTTCTGCTCAGCTTCCTATTTCGTGTTTTCCATTGTTTTCCATACAATAAGAACGTTGTGTAAATTTTGCACTTGCCTGACAATTCACTTATGTTCATTAATCATCTCTCTCTCACTGTTGGTGTTTTTGGGTATTTACTTTGATCGATTGAAAATGCATGATTTTACACCGGACAAAATCAATAGGTTTGCGGTTTTTCCTCATTGCATTTGCAACTGCAATTTCAATAATTTACAGTAAATGCATAAATCAATGAGAACGAACGAATGTTTGAGTGTGTGAGTGTGCGCTACACTGCATTTTGTTTGGTGAGACAGTGTCAAATTGAATTATCGCCATTTGTAATAAAGTAAATGTATATAACAAACCTGTGTTTCAGCAAAGATTGTCCGTTTGCCGGGTTTTGAGCCAACACCAGAAGGCATCCATGTGCTAATCACTTGTGGTTTCAAGAGCTCATGATCATGGTCCATGCACAGCATGGCATCGGTTTGTGCTGCATCATCAAAACCATATCGAATGGTATTCAAGAAACTGTACGCTGGATTCGGTGGAGCCACTCTGTTCACGATTTAATAAAGACATTGATTGAAATATTAGTTTTGATATTCAAGTAATATGTCTAAAATGTGTTTATGTTTTAAAATGTCAAATAATCCAATAACATTGAGCAAATGTCAAGTGTGATGTAAATATTGACACCCTCTCTTGGTTTGAGAAAGTGACGAGAAAAAAAACCCAATACTAACTTGACAGATAGTCGGCTCTGCTCTTCGTCTTCGTTCAATTGCATTTGAATGGGTGGCAATACGACAATCTGTGTTGAAAAATGACGGGAAATAATAAGAAATTCAATCCGATAATTACAGAGCGAAAAATTTGCATTTGCAATTGCTATTTACCTGATTCCATGGTACAAACACTGTTCGGGTCATTGGATGGAATGGTGAACGTTGGAATTGCAATGTCACGGCTCCGCCTCCATTGACAAGCACATCAAACCTGTAAAATAGAGAGAGAAAAATGAGATCAATTTGATGCATCATCACGGAAAATTTACTTTGTAAAATGCAGAGGAAAAAATGGTTTTCGTTGTTTGTTAGCAGCCACCAATACTGTAGAAATTGCTTCAAAACTATCATTTAAAGCGAGAATGGAAAAACGCTCGCACCCAACAATGCAGTGGTAATCAGTGTTCAATTTATCGTCGGTGTGTGCTCACAACGGCATTTGACGAATTGTGCAAGAGAGAGAGAGCGCAAAGCCTTCAATTTGTATTTTTGCATTAAATTGTAGTCTCGATGAATTTCAGTAAATTAATGGTAAATTCCGCACTCGTTTCTGTCGAACATTTCCAAGCATGGTTTTAAATGACACATTTTTTATTTGTTCCATTTGAAAAAAAAAGAGTGCAACTGTATTCGAGAAAATAAATACCACTCTTTTATGCTGTTGTTTCGAGCAAATTAAACGACATTTTTCTGTTGACTGGAATGAAATCGAGCCATTTATTATGCTGGCTTTTTTGTTTTTGCTGTAATGGGCTACTTTTTTTCACTCGTAGAATTAATTACGAACGTATGTGTGTGTGCGATTGAATATCGGTGCAACATGAAGTGGAGTCGGTTGGATTTAATTACAGCTTTAGACTCGCGTAAATAGTATAATTACACGGATTATATTCTGTATTGCCATCTAAAAGAAATGTCATTAACTTCTTGAATGCAATTCTTTTTTGTCGTTTGTTTGAAATTCAAATTGAAAATTGAATTTCAAACCAAACTTCAGCATATATGTGCGAAATAAAATGCGGTATCCTTGAATACCTTTGGATTTTCTTGGCACACATTTATTTCCACATCAGTTTCTTCATTCACTCAACTTTATGCAATTATTTATTTATGCGCTATTGTTTTCACATTTGACATATGGATTTACTTTCTATGTCGCATCCGTCTGTGGATGAACTGATGGTGTGTGTATCTTTATGATGGAAAAATAAACAAGGAGAAAACGCTACCATACCGTATGTTTGTTGAATGAAAAATCTTTAATTTTCCTGCATCCTCTCTGCAACAGACATTTTCCATTACGATGACGACAGTGAAATTAGATAAGAAATAAAATGTGCAAAGAAATTCCGACAACAATTCAAACATAGAACTTTAATCACATGCCACGATACCAGCACACAAACGACACACATTTTAAATTATAAATGGAAAAGTAAAATGTGAATCATCATCATGATAATCATAATTACAACGTTGTAGTCGTCGTCGTCGTTCATGTTTTAGCTAGTGCACACAAAAGGTAAAACCGCGGATTTATCTCATGCATCCGTTTAATCTGGTTTGGTTTATTTTCTCATCCGACTACAACCATGCATTTAATATCAAATTATGCATGGGGAATTTTGGTGGTGAGAGAGTGAAAAGGAAAGGGATCAAAAAAGCGTATCAAATTAGTGCAAATCATTTTTTCCACCGGCATAAATGCGAAGTAATAAGTATGTAAAATTCAATATGTAGGCTGTTGACTGGTGGATTTGCTTATTTTAATAACCTAGAAACCGCATCATATTTAAGGTTTTTAAGGCAGAAATATGCGTATGGGCGAGCATATTTATCTATATATGTATAAAACAGATGTAAAATGGTGGAGTTTTCTGAATATCGAGATGAACGTGAAAGATGGAGTTACAAGTTATAATCAACCCCTTAAAAAAGGTTTAGCAAACACCGATGAATGTGTAGATGACGAAAGAAACTCGCGCTGTACAGAGTAAAATTCCACGTTCCACATATGACATTGTTGAAATACCATTAAATTATGTAAATAAATTCACAACATCAAATTCATCTCGATCGTCATAAAATGTAACCAGATTTCATCCCGCTCATTTGCTACCCACCCACACCACACGCACAGTGATTCACCGTCGGTGAAATGAGTGTTATTTTGCCTTTAAATGTGTCCTTCATAAAAACATCAACTATTAGTCAACGTTTCAATCTCATTCCCTTGTCTAACTCATTTCCTTATTATCCTGTACGATGAATTTATGTAAAAGAACTCGTTTGAATTGTGCTCAAGCAACATTTCACCTTTTCTCTCTCTAAGGCATCAGTCATGCATCATGTTTCAATCTCCGACGTTGCGCAACAAACACGTACGATCGTCACACAAAAAAGGAAAATTGAAAACAATTCAATGCCGCTAAAAAGAGTTTGCATTTCGTTCATTTAACGCCACATTTTATATTCCTATATCTTTATTCGTTCAACCGCAACAAAGTCAAGACTCTTCTACTCATCAAGTCATTTGATTTTCATGCGCATAAAAAATAACAACGTGAAATTGTATTTTAAATGATGCGGTTGGCATCGAGAAAGAAGAGAATGCGAGGTTTGTCAAGCGTAGCCTAAAACCAACATTTTTTTCTTTGAATAAATCGAATAGAATAAATGCATATATAGGGAATTCGACACGTCTTATTAATTTTTAGCGCACTCTGATTTTCGTTCCCCTCTCTTTATGAATAATACAATAACACGCGCCTTGATTGCTTTCATCGGTATCCGCGTTGATTTTTTTTCTTCTCAAAATCATCGTATTTAAGACGGTTTTTTAATAATTTGTATATGCGTTTTTGCGTCTCATTTTCATAAATGAGTTGAAATTTTCCATATGAAGATGAGCTTTCTTCTGTGCAACATTGAACATCTTTGATTTGGGCGCAATTCATTGAAGAGTTTACGATTGGCCAAACACATAATATGATAAAGCTCATCAAGCGAAAATTTTGCGTCTAGACATTTCCAATCATAACTGAAACATCTTCAAAAATAAACATAAATATTCTGCCCGATACAAAAGGAGAGAGTCTCTTTCTCTAAGAGAGAGAACGAGAGAAAGAGAAAGAATGCAAAAAAGCAAGGAGACTCTCCTTAGGAGAGTGACTGAGCGAGAAAAAAAATCAAGAGCAAAAGTCAAAACATGTTTATTTAAGTTTTTATCAAAGTTTATTGTGATTTTTCGTTGAATTTGTCACGAACATTTTAACTCTCTGCCACTTGAACGTTGATTGTTTCGATTGTATGTATGTTATCAGCATGCTGAATGTAACAACCATAAATGGGCTGCGCTTTCAAAATAAAATCCAAATCTATGCTCGTACACATAGTGATAACAATTTATTTAATGGAATATATTTTATCATTTTCATATGATACATAAGCATGGTGTAATCGACATGTAAAACGCAAAACTCACTGCTATTTTATATGCTCGATATCATCTCCACCCATTTTATCGTCGAAACAAATGAGTATGATTGACATTTGATGCGACGAAACACGAAATAAAATGACAACCCATTTCACGTCTTTTTATTTCCAGAATCGCTCCATGTATGCGTATAAATGCACCGTTGCAAAATATTGCTGCGTTTTCTTCCACCCCTCTTCATACACAGTGTGTCTATACAGCGGTAATAATAAAAACATTGCAACATAAAAGACAATATATAATGAGATTGTGTTCGCCATTTTCTAGCTCGCACGTTAAAAATAATGTTTTTATGCACAAAGTAAAATATCATGAAATCGAAAAGTGGATGAACATTATTTTAATGCTGAGTGTTTTTCACCACAAAAAACCCCACAAACTGAGTGGTTTTTGTCCACATATTTGGGGAGGTAGCTTTGACAATAAAACAATATACACCGAAAGTATTTTTTTCGTTAAAATTTAAGTAACGCGCATAGAGAGACATAGATGAAAATTATTGCTGCACAACAAACACTGACAAAGCAGTGTCATATTAAATGGCACCAAATTTATTAGTATCACTTTTAGCTTGTGGAAATGATATTAAATCGGGGAATGATGAGCCCGCTCACCCACACATCGATAGCAATTTGATGAGTTGCGATTAATTTTTTATGCGATCATCGAGCGAACCATTTTTTTCTTCTTTTTAATATTCGTCAAAATTTATTATTCATAAAGGCGCAAACAAAAGCAGTTTTTGTCATTTTCATCAATCAACCAATATACGGTTTCTTTGATGTTCCCGACCATTAAAATCGGTACAATTTTAAACGCTATTCGCACCGAATG
>NW_022198383.1:3835198-3906710 GCF_009176525.2 Contarinia nasturtii | reverse complement strand
TGCATCCTCTCTGCAACAGACATTTTCCATTACGATGACGACAGTGAAATTAGATAAGAAATAAAATGTGCAAAGAAATTCCGACAACAATTCAAACATAGAACTTTAATCACATGCCACGATACCAGCACACAAACGACACACATTTTAAATTATAAATGGAAAAGTAAAATGTGAATCATCATCATGATAATCATAATTACAACGTTGTAGTCGTCGTCGTCGTTCATGTTTTAGCTAGTGCACACAAAAGGTAAAACCGCGGATTTATCTCATGCATCCGTTTAATCTGGTTTGGTTTATTTTCTCATCCGACTACAACCATGCATTTAATATCAAATTATGCATGGGGAGCTTTGGTGGTGAAAGAGTGAAAAGGAAAGGGATCAAAAAAAGCGTATCAAATTAGTGCAAATCATTTTTTCCACCGGCATAAATGCGAAGTAATAAGTATGTAAAATTCAATATGTAGGCTGTTGACTGGTGGATTTGCTTATTTTAATAACCTAGAAACCGCATCATATTTAAGGTTTTTAAGGCAGAAATATGCGTATGGGCGAGCATATTTATCTATATATGTATAAAACAGATGTAAAATGGTGGAGTTTTCTGAATATCGAGATGAACGTGAAAGATGGAGTTACAAGTTATAATCAACCCCTTAAAAAAGGTTTAGCAAACACCGATGAATGTGTAGATGACGAAAGAAACTCGCGCTGTACAGAGTAAAATTCCACGTTCCACATATGACATTGTTGAAATACCATTAAATTATGTAAATAAATTCACAACATCAAATTCATCTCGATCGTCATAAAATGTAACCAGATTTCATCCCGCTCATTTGCTACCCACCCACACCACACGTACAGTGATTCACCGTCGGTGAAATGAGTGTTATTTTGCCTTTAAATGTGTCCTTCATAAAAACATCAACTATTAGTCAACGTTTCAATCTCATTCCCTTGTCTAACTCATTTCCTTATTATCCTGTACGATGAATTTATGTAAAAGAACTCGTTTGAATTGTGCTCAAGCAACATTTCACCTTTTCTCTCTCTAAGGCATCAGTCATGCATCATGTTTCAATCTCCGACGTTGCGCAACAAACACGTACGATCGTCACACAAAAAAGGAAAATTGAAAACAATTCAATGCCGCTAAAAAGAGTTTGCATTTCGTTCATTTAACGCCACATTTTATATTCCTATATCTTTATTCGTTCAACCGCATCAAAGTCAAGACTCTTCTACTCATCAAGTCATTTGATTTTTATGCGCATAAAAAATAACAACGTGAAATTGTATTTTAAATGATGCGGTTGGCATCGAGAAAGAAGAGAATGCGAGGTTTGTCAAGCGTAGCCTAAAACCAACATTTTTTTCTTTGAATAAATCGAATAGAATAAATGCATATATAGGGAATTCGACACGTCTTATTAATTTTTAGCGCACTCTGATTTTCGTTCCCCTCTCTTTATGAATAATACAATAACACGCGCCTTGATTGCTTTCATCGGTATCCGCGTTGATTTTTTTTCTTCTCAAAATCATCGTATTTAAGACGGTTTTTTAATAATTTGTATATGCGTTTTTGCGTCTCATTTTCATAAATGAGTTGAAATTTTCCATATGAAGATGAGCTTTCTTCTGTGCAACATTGAACATCTTTGATTTGGGCGCAATTCATTGAAGAGTTTACGATTGGCCAAACACATAATATGATAAAGCTCATCAAGCGAAAATTTTGCGTCTAGACATTTCCAATCATAACTGAAACATCTTCAAAAATAAACATAAATATTGTGCCCGATACAAAAGGAGAGAGTCTCTTTCTCTAAGAGAGAGAACGAGAGAAAGAGAAAGAATGCAAAAAAGCAAGGAGACTCTCCTTAGGAGAGTGACTGAGCGAGAAAAAAAATCAAGAGCAAAAGTCAAAACATGTTTATTTAAGTTTTTATCAAAGTTTATTGTGATTTTTCGTTGAATTTGTCACGAACATTTTAACTCTCTGCCACTTGAACGTTGATTGTTTCGATTGTATGTATGTTATCAGCATGCTGAATGTAACAACCATAAATGGGCTGCGCTTTCAAAATAAAATCCAAATCTATGCTCGTACACATAGTGATAACAATTTATTTAATGGAATATATTTTATCATTTTCATATGATACATAAGCATGGTGTAATCGACATGTAAAACGCAAAACTCACTGCTATTTTATATGCTCGATATCATCTCCACCCATTTTATCGTCGAAACAAATGAGTATGATTGACATTTGATGCGACGAAACACGAAATAAAATGACAACCCATTTCACGTCTTTTTATTTCCAGAATCGCTCCATGTATGCGTATAAATGCACCGTTGCAAAATATTGCTGCGTTTTCTTCCACCCCTCTTCATACACAGTGTGTCTATACAGCGGTAATAATAAAAACATTGCAACATAAAAGACAATATATAATGAGATTGTGTTCGCCATTTTCTAGCTCGCACGTTAAAAATAATGTTTTTATGCACAAAGTAAAATATCATGAAATCGAAAAGTGGATGAACATTATTTTAATGCTGAGTGTTTTTCACCACAAAAAACCCCACAAACTGAGTGGTTTTTGTCCACATATTTGGGGAGGTAGCTTTGACAATAAAACAATATACACCGAAAGTATTTTTTTCGTTAAAATTTAAGTAACGCGCATAGAGGGACATAGATGAAAATTATTGCTGCACAACAAACACTGACAAAGCAGTGTCATATTAAATGGCACCAAATTTATTAGTATCACTTTTAGCTTGTGGAAATGATATTAAATCGGGGAATGATGAGCTCACCCACATATCGATAGCAATTTGATGAGTTGCGATTAATTTTTTATGCGATCATCGAGCGAACCATTTTTTTCTTCTTTTTAATATTCGTCAAAATTTATTATTCATAAAGGCGCAAACAAAAGCAGTTTTTGTCATTTTCATCAATCAACCAATATACGGTTTCTTTGATGTTTCCGACCATTAAAATCGGTACAATTTTAAACGCTATTCGCACCGAATGGAATCGGATTAAAGATGGATGGTTTTTTTTCGAGGAAAAAATTGTGCGCGGGGGGGTTGAGTGATGATTTGTTGTACATTTTCAATTAATGGACGCATATCATCAATTTTAGATGCTTTTAAAATTTTCACAAATTTCCTCTTCAAACGATCGGGAACATTTGAGATTGCACTTAAAATTGTCACATACGCATGACGACAAAAAAAGCAGCGAACTAATGCATAATAAACGTGCTATTGGTTTCAATGGTAAAATTCTATAAAATCATACACAAAAAAATCTCTCTCTCTCTTTTTCTTTGAACGTGCTGTGATGGAAGCTAGAGGAAAAGAGATAGAGAGTGAAAGAGACCGAAAATCAAGTAGAATTACGTGTATTTTTTCTGCGATAAAACCTGTCTTTTTTCGCTATAAATGCAATATATCAAATCACAAGTGGTGCAAAAACCATTCGTTCTATATATGATGGTAGATTACGAATTTGTGTGTTGAGACACCGAGGGATGAGTGGAGCAAGCGAAACATACATTGCCATATCAATAAAAATATTAAACGGGATATAGAGAAAGCAACTCGACTATAAAAAACGACGACCAAACACAGAGAAGGAGAGCAAAAGAGAGAGACACTGACCAATGGTTATAATTCATGAAACCGGGCAAAATATGAAATATATGCGCCAGTGGACTACAACTTTCATCCCTTTTACACTGTTCGATCTAGAACATACGATTTCCCATAAACACACACGCACACAAACATTGAAACAACACAAAGCGATGTAAACCAAAGATCTTATATTTAATGCGAGCATAACAAACAAATGATCAGATAAATTCATATCTATATTTTTTTGCTCATGTGTGTATGCGCGCGTGTGTGTGTGTGTGAAGTGGTGTAAAAGAGGTAACAAAAAAAGCAGAAGAATCGTTTGGCAAATATGAGCAAAATAACGACTGCTGTTACAGATGCAAACACATTGGTCATTACATGAAACCGTTTTTGAATCGAATGGTCGGGAGATGAGGAGAGAGACACAGAATGGTTGAATCACATCTCGAGTCATGAAAATATAAAAATATGAATCGAAAGGGTTGGGATCGGTCAATGATGCTGTATTTCATTTTCATCCATCGGCCACGATAATACATTTATGAGACTTTGAGGTTATATTTTGTTACACACGGCACCAATAAAAATCATGGGAAACTTGATTCGTTTTTTTTCTTTCTCTATCGCTTGTTTTTCGAATCAAAGCAAATGCCAAACAAACTGGGTAGACAGTAAATAAATAAAAATAGATCCAACATTCATACGAAATGGATATATGTGTACGCAGTTCGATGCAATTTATATATGTTAGTTTCATTGTGTGTAGAAAGAATGTGTTGTGTTGTTATGATTTCATTCTTTTATTTGACATTGGGATTTTTCATTTCAAACGGATAGACCAGTTAGAATCTTCTATGATAGCCACTCGCTCTCTCTCTCTCTCTCTCTCTTATTTTTGGGTGTATTCTTTTTGTTGGCTCTTTGTTCGTACGTGTTTATTGTGCTCGGACAGAAAATATAGATCAAAGATTGTTGGACCGTTCAAAAAGGGTTGAAATGCGTATCTACACAAATGCCATTGCTGCTGTTGTCGCTGAAACTGCGAAATTTGACAAGGCTCGTTGAGTTTGAACTCAAAATTGGCCCGATAGAAAAAGTGTTGTGTTTGGCCTAATCTCTGTTTTTCTGACTTGTTTGCGTTTTGAGTGTGAGTATAATGATAAGCGCACACGTTCAGTCAAGTGGTAATGATGACACTAACAGCTGCAAACTTTAAACATTGATTGCCTTTGTCTTCATCGCCGAATCGACTTTCAAACACGCACACACACACACACATACCACATCCGGATTGAACATAAAGATAATTTGTGTGGAATTGCTTGCGGCAATATCCAGCAAATTCACACATCCCAAACTTTAAAATAGCCATAAAAACCAGCGTGATTCAGAAAAAAATATGTTCTCTCTGTGTTTCGGATAACTGTGTGTATGTGTGGATTTTTGCGGTAATGCCACATTTTTCTCCACATAATGATTGGGCAAGAATTGGTTTGGGGCACTATCATGACATCTACTGTAATATGACAGTTACGTGTTATTTTTGGCCTCAATTTAAAACCACAAACATTTTCGTTTGTAGTTGACCAAATGCCGGTGATCGGAACCCTAGATAAAATAGTTTAACAGCATGACACAAAATGGAAAACGTCGTCAGGAAAATTACGTGCTCAAAATTCAGAAGCTGATGTTTGCTGTTTGTGCAAATTAATTCTCACATTGGAAATGATTAGTTTTTTGGTGAATCACATTTTTCGATGACAAAGGTCGGAAAACTTTCTTAATAATCTTAAGCATTGATAAAATGAAGCGTAATTAATTTAGTTTTTGAATTGGACCATTTTCAAATCAATCTCAATGGATTCATGCAGAGCAGAAAATAGTGAATACATATTTTCCAATATCCCATCGAAAGAGGTTCAATCAATATTGCATTCATTTTAAAAGTATTTATTAAGTTTCAAAATACACTCGGGCACAGAAAAGAGAGCACAGAGATCGAAAGTAAACAGTATTCAAATATTTTGCATTTACATCCCAGTTGGAAACATCAAGGATGTATCCAGCAAACATATTTCAAATTACATAAATAATAAACGAATATCCTGTTTTACAAAAGTTTTATTGAAAATATTTGAATGCATTCAGAGCGTCCATAGGGTTGCACAACATAAATACATTGTACAAAAGTACGATTTGATCGAAATGTTTGACTCTTGATGCCCAATATATTTATATGCAAAATTTTAAACGCATTTAATTAACTAAGTTGATGCATAGTTAGTTTGTAAATGCAATAAACAACATGGATATTGCTGTGTTCGATGTGGTTCTCGTAATGTATATTGAATGGTAAATCGTGCCAATATACTAGTTTATACTGTGACGGCACCGACAGATATTTTCATAAATATGTATTTAAGCCTTTTTACGTTGAAGTTGCACTTTGTTAGTTACACAGGTGCACTTTTCGCTTTTTCTCTGTCGATCAAATCGAATATTTCTTCGCCTCGCTCGCTCTCACTCTCTTCGTTCTCTGGTCTTTGTTATCGCTGACTTTAATTTCATTTCGCTTCAGTGAAACATAATGGTCCTTTGAGACTTCAGCGTCTTGGCAACGTTGCTTCTATCACATTCACTTTAAATTAAAATTTAATATAAGTGCGCAGAGCAAATGACCCATTGGACGATTCGAAATGATTTCGTTCATAAATAAAAATTAATTTAGTTGAAATGATTTATAATATTGATCGTTTGAATGCTTTTGTTTGTTAAATTCACTCTATCGTCTGTTCATTCTCTTCGTGTGTTTAACAAACAGCACGTAGGAATATCGACTGTATCCATAAATTCGCTTATATAGTTTATACATATAAAAATACCCGAGACAACTTATGTGTTCATTGTGTCTGATGTGTCATTGTGGTTTATCATTTTCTTCAGCATCACATATGAAATTTGCGGTGCGTAGTCTGGATGCCATATTATTTTACATAAAAAATATAATAAATATTTATCAATTTATTATCATTCCTCTGGAAAATTCAACGCTCAGTCGCAAGAGCATGAGAGAACGAACGAGATAGAGACAGAAAGATTCCGTTTTTATGCATATTTGTTCAATGGCCACAATATATAAAATGTCTGCATGTAATTTAGTTAATCCTAGTTACAAATAACGCAACGACCCAATGATGGTGACCGAGAGAAACGGTGGAAGGAGAGAGATAGAGAAAAATTGCAGCATTTCACCAACATCATTTTATGTTCGGTCGAAATCATTGAAAAGGACCAGTAATTTAATTTAAATATTGAACCACAAGCACGAGAGGTTCTCTATCTTTATCTCTCGCATGCCTATTTGCCGTGCGCGCGCGCCACTATTCAAATAGAACAAATTATTCCAGAATTTATTTACATACAAATCCACTTTTCACAGTTGGCAGCACACTTTTTGGTGGCATTTTTCAGCCGCACCAAAATCATTGCAAAGCTCATCAAAATATGCATATAAAGTAGATTTTTTGTGGGTTTGGTTTTTTTTACATATCGGAATTAATGCAAATTTCATGTATTTTTGCAACACATTTTTTTTGTTGTCGTTTGACCGATGGATTAGTGTTTCGACAGCGTCATAGCGCATCAAATCACAACGTATCTAAACATTGACCAGTAATCACCTTAGTCAAAAAGCATTTGTCATATGTTTCGCATAATCGTGGTACACCCGAATGACCCTGTTGACATTACAACGATTGCGTAAAAAATGCAGCATAGTTTTGGTTAATTCCATAAAGGATTTTGCGACCATCCGTATATACGTCGATCCATATTCACAATCAATACACGGCACACATGAATACTTTTACCACGCATACTGTTTTTTCTATATGCACAGGCTTTGGCTCGATTTTACTGTCAGCAAATATTTTGCATCAAAGTATATAGCTTACTCACGAATTCCGACCCAAGCAAAAAGTGTGAACCAAATGAAATTTTTGGCCCTGAGTATAAAGCCGTTTCCTGCTGTATCATTCGTTTTTACACAGTCGAAATTAATTTTGCAGGCTTGAAGCTGCGTCGTGATTTGTCTTTGAGGCTTTTGCGTGTGCAGTTACCTAATCACTTATTCCACATGCTGTTGGCACTTGACTAATATCAGATGATTTCATATGTTTGCCATGTTCATTCTCTGTATTTCCGAGATTGTTTTTTGTGGTAAATTTATTAGCTTTGGGTCGTTGAAGTAAATTTTCACAATTCACTTTTACATTTTCCTGCCGATTTACCGATTCTTTCCGTAATTGTAATTAATATCACATGGTTTTTGTATGTGAATTGATATTGCTGTGAGTATTGTACGATGTGAACGAAGCTTCTTACATTAATTATCAAATTTACCATTGAATTTGACTAATTTTACACACAATGTAAGCCACACTGAAAACTATCAAGTGTATCTCACAACCTCAGCTACATGAATGGGTGAACATATTGCTTTGGATGCCATATCTTATTCAAATAAACATAACGAATAAATAAATTTCGACGGAAATTCGTATCCTTTGAAATATTCAATTCAACGAAAGGCGGCACTGCAAGAATTTTGCTCCGAAGATTTTCGAATAATTAAAATTTACATCGCTTGATTCTGGTATTAGAACTGAATACTCTAAAAGCTACTCTGTATATGATGCCACAATGTATTTGCTAAAAGAGATTCGGAAGCGAGAATCAGTTGAGGCAGTTAGTATTAGCCGAAGAAAGATCGCATTACTTATAAAAGAGAGTTTTGTGTGTTGTGTTGAGAGTGTCTTGTATGGAAAAGGTCGTGATTCATACCCTTTATTTGCCAACACATTGTTTTATCCAAACATACCAAATATTTCTGCATAAATTCGCGCATTCGACGTGTACAAGTTTACCAAATAAACAAACAAAACAAGCGGCCCCGGTTTTCAAACCCACAAAACTTCGAATGAAAACGCTTTTGTATTATAAACCAATTTTGAAAATCGCAAATGTAATTAATGGCTTTTATTTGTGTTTGATATTTGAGTTTTTCTGAGTATCATTTGACGCGATTTTGTGCACATAATTTTTTTTTTATTTCGTAATGGGTTTCCATTTACATTTCAATCTGAACTGATAATGTAACAATTGCGCTGAAATTGGATTGAATTCGCTATCAGTTCGAAAGCTCAACAATGTTTACAATGCAATTTAAAGTCCAAATCAACACATTGATTTAGATACTTTGTCGCACAATGGAATGTGTTATCTTTAGTAATATAACTTTTTGTGTATCGAACATCAAAGTAAGCATGTCATACATGTTTTGTTAAAATGTGTTCGGTTTTATTTGTGCGTAAATTGTGGCCATTTTGTTTGCTCCTTATTATGTAATGCACTTTTCGACCGAATTCCTGTATTGTTTCGATACAAAAGCATCAAAATTTCGTGTGATGTAAATGGAAACCATATGCAAAGCGAACAAACTGACATGGCGAACCAATTTTCTACCCCGGAGATGAGAATATCATACCGGGAAAAAAACGTGTACAACATTCATACCAAGCAGTAGATAATACACAGAGAACACGAAAAAAAAATTACAGCACGGAAATAATTTCAGTAGCTACTGTTTTTGAAGTATCCAAACAACAACAACAATAAAAAACTCAGAGAGGGAGAGAACGAAAGAGAAAAGAAATAAAATTTGTACGCTGGTTTTTTATTCATTTGCAAGAGATACCGGCAGACATAGAAATGCGTTTCATAGTTCTTTTGACAAAATAGCTGTGCCCCTGCCGTATTTCAATGAGAGTTGTTTTTTTTTCTTTGGTTTTTTATTATGAATACAACTAGCCTTGGAGATGGCGACATCCTAAATTACAATGGCAGCAAACTCTCACTACCGAATTCAGGACGGATAAAGCAAATGAAATAACGGAATGAGATTTTTTTTGTTGTCGTTCTCTTTTTATCCTTCGGTATTTAAAGAGAGAATGCGAATTTTCGGGCGCGAATCGCAAAGCCAGAGCAGAAAATCGAAGAATGATAACAACAGTGTATACGATGTCAACAGCGAAAATGGAAAATGTACGAAAAAATGCTAACAAGTCGTTTTATCTTAGGTTTTTTTTGCTCTTCATTTCGTATAAGGTTGTGTATTAAACCATTACAACGAACGATAAACAGACAAATTCAGTGTCGTCGGCATTTTTCACCGTTCCTCATGGATTCCACACGCAAAAATGAGTCAAAAAAATCCACCATTTCCAAAAAACACAGAATGTTCGCTATTTCGCATCGTTGTTGCTTCAGGTTGTTAAAAGAAAGTAAACTCAGATTTTGATGGAAAAATAAAATACAGTCGCTACATGTCGACTGACTGAAGCTCTTGAGTAAAAGAGATAAAACAAAAAAAAACCATATGCTGTACATACAAAGAGATGATAGTCGTATGGAAAATAGTTATTAGTGAGAACAAAAATTGGTTTGAGAGCATATACAACATTTTCCTTTCAACGAACATTTTCTTGCACTTGATATGTCGCTTTCTGTTTGGATTATTTTATATATATTTACAAAAATTGTCCCGTTTTTTTTTACCAACGATGCGTTATTACGGAAGTTATATCCATTTTTTATTTACATTCTTTGAAAATACTTTGAAAGCTCAAGCATTCTTGAAAGAAATACAAAACCAATATCTAGGTTAAAAGCGCGTCATTTATGGGTACAGAAAGCTGACAAAGTTTAAATTGCGAAACTTTTTCATCTATAGAAAATGGCAAGTTTCAAAGTAGTTTTCCTAATGTAAATGTTAGAGATTCGGTGAATTTGTCATGTTCGTTGACGAGAAAAATCGAATAAAATACTCCAATTTTCAATAAATCAATGGAACGAATGATTATTGAATGGTATCGAATGTCATATTGAAAAGTGTAAAACTATTCCATGCGATGCACGTTTGTTTGAGATTTTTCAAGCTTCATTTAGTTGTTGCAGATGATGATGAAACATGAACGTGTGTATTTGATTTGACTGTGAGTTATCTTGTGCTTTATCGTAATTGTACTAGTTTAAAAGGCGTGCTCCTATTAAGCTGTTCCTACTGATAAAATATTCACGACATCGAAAAGCAGCGAAAAAGTGGTACGCATCGAATTGCAAACGATGTCATCAAGTTTGTACACGGAACCAGCATCAACAAAAGGATTGAAAACGGAGACGATATATTACAGTCATGTTTATCATTAAATTGTATCGATAAAAGGTGTTAGTTTACATTATATTAAATGTCAATACGTGTCGTTTTATCTGTAATGATTTTTGCACTCTCTCTGTGCTCATCGTGTTCTCGTGTGTGTGTGATGTGTAATAAATTGTCTCGATTCAAATCAAGATGCTTGCTTTCTTCTTTCGTTTGACAAGATTTTCTTCTGTGTCATGTAAAATGGGATATCGTGTGGTATGTACGACATAACATGTGAATCTAAATATAAGGCTGATGGTGTCACATTAGATTTACAGGAAAGATGGCTGTCTATTATTTGCTTTTATTATGTCACATTTGTTATGTTGATTTGAATTGCAGTTTTAAATTTATCAAATGCGAACTCAATTTTTCGTCGAACACATATTGATTGACTGAAATTGGATTTGGAATGATATGTGAATGTGGGGATCGAAGCAAAGTGTGCATTGAATTTTCCAGACTGGATCAAATGTTGTACGAATAAATTACAAAACTTTCTGCTACTTTTGGCAAGGTGTTGACCTAATTTTTTATGCTCGCCCCTGATGCGATTTAATCCAGTGCGATCTAAAGATTATACTTTGGCACATTTACCCTTTTTTACATTTTATATGATGCACCCATAGTTGAAATTTTTTTTTTGTGTTTTGCATTATCGTTGAAGTCGAGACAAAATAATCTAGCAAACGACAACGACAACGACGATGATAAAATTAACTATTTATGTAAAAAGTAGTAATTATAACGGTTGTCTGCACCGACCTCAACATGTGCGGGTGCTCGGTACAAATATTAACATAAAAATGAATGCTTATGAGTGGTTTTTATCAGCGTTTCATATATGTGAATATGTTAGGTCGTCGAGAGTTCGAACGATGATGAGGATTCGGTCGTTTCAGTAGTATTTTTTTTTCATTCGGTCGCCGCCTTATTTAGCCTACGTTTGATTCCTCATGAAAAAATCATAATGGCACTGGCAACTTCACGCTTCTGTGAATATAGAAAAAGCGGCTGACTGGCATCAACAGCAGCTGCTTATGTTTTGCAACAAACAACCGACCAATGTAATATGTTGTATCACACAGTGATATAAAAAAGAAACCTTTTAACAAGTAGTAAGTATGACATCAATGATAATTTACGATCCCTTTCGATATGACCACAACTCATCCATGCAAAAGAGTAGCATAAGTTTTTGTGTTAATTTATCCGCAGACTAAACGAATAAAGCGAACGAACCAAAGAGAATGAGTGGATTTTTGCATTTCCACTAAAACATTAAATAAATTATGTGTAATCATTCGTCGCTGCTGCTGCTGCTGCTTTTTTCTCTTCTTTGATTTAAGGTGAACAAGGTGGCGCATTCCATCTCCGGTTTCTGTGTATATCTTTAATCAACTCTCGTGACCTTTTGTACATTCATTTTAACATTTTGACAAAAGACTTGTAAATATTGTTGTTGTTTCTCCTGCTCTCATCCGCTCTCTATCGTTTTTCATCAGTGAGCCAGACATTTTTAAATAATGGCCACTTTATCTGTAATCTTCTGCTCGAAGAGAAAAATGGTTCCCTTTTCATTCGCTCTCTTTATTATTTACATCAAAGAAACCGAATATTCTGCTATCACAGACTGTTCTTAAATTAAAAACTATCCAGATTATTCATGAAATGCGTCGCATCCACACAATTGTGTTGACGTTTTCATTTAGCATGATAACCACAAAATGTGAACGATACACACAGAAACCCGCCTCATCATTCGCCGTAAAAGATTTTCAATTCGAATAAAATATATATATACACACCGGCCACTCAAAGAGGGATACACTTTTGGCTTGAAACCGCAGCGCACGCACTTCATATTTATCAAACAAAAAAAAACCACCGACTGGACATTTGTTTGACTTGAACGTTTCTCTTTTCCTATATCTCTCGAAACACAAAAGCACTCGACAAATATGGTTTCGAAATATAAAAGTTTCGCTTTTGCGGTAAAAACAGCAAAGCTTTATTTGTTCGAACGATTACAAGATGAAGAGAAGTATCCAAGAGTGAAAGATAAATGTGGTTTTGTGGGTTATATTGATATAATGTATGATATGGTCATATGGTGGTAATGATGACTTTTGATTGGTCATATTCGTTCCCATCTCATTTTGATTCGGGTAAATGTCACTGTAATCCAATGCTAAATTGTTTTTCATCTTTACATTTGCACAACTCCCACCGTCCTCCCCATAAAGGGCATGTGTTCATGTTCAAGGATAAATAATAACCGAGAAAAACGACAAGAAACAACTGTATTAAAGTAACTATATCTATTACTTGAGCTAAATGTGTGTTTGCGTGCGTAGAAGAATATATCGAAATGAAATCAAAATGAACTACTTTCCACACAATATCATGGTTTGCGTGTACATTTATCTTCAACACAATTCACTGCATCAAAGTCGGACCAATTGTCAATTTATTGCTCGTAAGGAGACTTCGATAAATGTTTTTCGGTCTTTTGGATTTTCCATAAAGTGATTTGATTTTTGTATATGCGGTTTGTCTTAGATAGTTGACATACATTTTATCTTGGTAAAGTTTTCTTCTTTATGAGTGCTCTTGATATTCTTACTGGTTTCAGAATTTCTTTCGAGACAAACCAACTCATAATTAAATGATAAAAATTATATTCGGCGCTTGCGCCAGCTGAAGTTTCCAGTTAGATATTCTTTCTCCAATAAAAAAGTAAATATTTTGACCATAAATATGTATTGGATTCAAAGTATTTTCACCCTTTTTTAGATTATTGAAAAATAAAAAAAGCCGAATTTTCTTCGAATATATAGATCGATACTTGTTAAACCATTGACACCGAAATCGTGCTGATTACTTGATTTTTCGTTAAACGAAATCGTCATTTAAACACCATTATCCCGAAAATTGATGAACAGTTATATGATGACTAATAGTTTAACGCTATGGGAAAATGTGCTCATAAAATATCCAATAACAATAAAAAAAATTGTTTATTGCTTTTATAATGTTTGTTCACGTGCTGTTCGACATCGCAATGGCCAAGAGGGTAGAAGAATTTTTTAAAAAATCTCCGAAGCGAACAAAAAAAATGGTTGTTTTTCGATCGAAATTAAATCGTTTTATGTAATATTATTACGAAGACATTTGCTCGACCAATGCGCTTAACATCGACTTATGGGCCAGTGAGTAAGCACGGTTTTTTTTATTCAGTTTTTTTTCTGCTTTGCTCACCTAAACATAGATAAAAACATCGATAAAATTTGCACAAAAAATCATATTTCATAATTTATTGAAGGCACTGGCACATACGTTCGTCCTTTTAACTTGGGAACGTGTGAACGAATGAGTGAGAGAACGAGAGAAAGAAAGAAAAGAGCGTATACCGACTCCCAAACCAGCAAACAAGTCAAGCTTGAAAAACTTCGATAATTCTATTTGTTTGCCATTCGGCCATGAATTTCTGATGGCAAACGGGCGTACGCACGAAGATTCGATTTATATTTCTGGATGCATACACATCTGATTATCTGAGAGAGTGTTTGGTTTTGAGCTCAATTCAGTTTGGATATGGCATAGATTCACACTTTTTTCTCTTCTATCTTGCGATTGGAAAGAGTCAAACCAAGAGAGTGAGAGACAGTGATCGAGAGAGAAAGAGAGAGAGAGAGAGAGAGAGAGAGAGAGGGTAAGGAAAATGGAAAACTTTTCCCTTGTGGAAATGATTTGCGAGCAAAAAGGTTTAGAACTTTGTTGTAGTTCAAAGCAGACACACACGCGTGCTTTATTTATATTTTATCATTGTCGAACTGAGCGGCTGCTGTTGCTGCCGAGAAAAAGAGAACGAACGTTTACTGAATCAAATCGTACCACATTGATGTGTGTGTATGTGCATATGTGAGTGCCGAGATCAAACAATCAGATTAAAAGTTTGCGTTGTGGAAAAACGGAAATGGATTGAAATCTCTCGTTCGCACTTGAAAATTGCGTGTATTGCAAACAGCAGAGAAAAACAGAGCGAGAACGGAGAAAGAGAGGAAAAAAACAACAACTTTCACTTCACATGACTTTATCAATTCAATCGATGAGGAGGCAAAGAAACTTTCGAGCATTCAATAAACAAGCAATTAAATTAACCACCACACAAACATTCACTCTTCCATTTTCTACTCTTCATACAATTACATTGTAAGATGTTGGGCTTCTTATTCGTTATCGTGTGTCGTCAATGGTGGTGGTGGTGGTTGGTGGTGATGGTGTGTGGGTACACGCGTTTTTTTCTCTCTTATTCGTCTTGTTTTTGTGCCGAGAATTCGATTAGTAGACTCTACAACACTTGCGAATTATTATTATATTTGTTTTCATGTTCAATGGGGAGAAAACAATATCGATAAACGTTCGATAAGAATCAGTTAAGACTCCGTGCAAGTGTCGGAATAAACAATTTCAAATAAGTTATTGTTTGCTCTGTGCTCTGGCAACAGATTTCATTTGTTTTCATTTGAAATATGGAAAAGTCAAGGGAATTCGAATGAACTTTAGTTTTACTGGTGCTCACGACGAGGTGATGCTATTCGCTCTCCACCGCTTTTATCCATACGACGATGCATGAATATAAAGTACTTGTTGGCTTATGCTTTGCGCCACAAATTCTTTTAAACACTTCGAAATATTCTTGTCTTGATTCGAATCTTGTACAAGTAATTTTTCTTCAAAATTGAGATAGTATAGCCCGGCCACAAATAAAGTTGTGTGTATTCCATTCGAAACCACACAGACCAATTCATGTTAATAACACTTAATTGCTTTTGCTCGAACAATGTAAATGAATATTTATGTTTTCTTTTGTTCATTTATTCCGTTGCGTTCGACACATACCAATATTTTTGTTGTTGTTGTTTCATCGGAGGGTAACGTTTTTCCCTAAACCTTGAACCAAATAATCATTCAATGAATGTGTCAAAGACCTGCAAAACTAACTAAATATGTGACAAACATGATATGTTAATTATTCCCTTTGGATTCCATATGAATATTTGGTCAATATGTTCTCGACATTAAAAGTGAAATTGAAATCATGTTCAGAGAAAACGGCACATATACGGCCATCCCATCACAGTTGAGATGACACGAGGAATTTATCGAATAGAAAATATACGAGTCATTTCACAAAATTGGACACAATTTACTCAAGTTTTCTCTCTTTGCATAAAGCATCGACCGGTTAAATGGAGCGAAAGGGTTATTTGCAAAGAATTTACCATTCTCTATAATATACACACACGAAAGAAAAAAAAACAGATTCGATTTCGGAAAAACATATGGCTGCATTGCTCTGGTCGACAAAAAAACAATGGTCATTCGTTAATCTCGTATAATTCTTTTGGAAAAATTTGTTAAAAACGAACAAACAAACAAAAAAAAAATGCGCCAAGTAAGCAGAAACCGGGCTCAAGACTCCGAATGATATAATCCAAATAAGATGCCGACGAAGGAAGGCAAAGATTGCAATGGAAAAATCTTCGAATATTTTATTTATGGGATCACATGGTAAGGAACAACAATTTACTCGTATTGAAGTATCGAAATGTCGCACCGAACAAAAAAAGAAATATTATGTAACGTTTACGAGAAACATCAACGCATACGAATGTCACCCGAAAAAAAGAACGGTTTCTTCACATTTGGAGCACACATTGTCACATGCATACGTGAGAGAAAGAGAGTTGATGGCATGAAGACGAGAAAGTGGCAAGAATATTGCCAACGATTTTTCACGTATTGTTCGATGGATTATTCGTTTAGATTGAAACGGGCACACAATAGCCATCAACAAAACACGAAACACACACACACAGATAGATGTATACCGAATCGAAAAAGGACCGAAGATAGAAACGCACAGAGAGAGAGAGGGAGTGGGAGGATAAAGAAAAAGGCATTAAGGCAAAACTTTCTACAATATGAGATGCTGCTAGAATCTTTAAAAAGCATTTTTCTCTTTCGTGTGTTTTTTTTCTCTCTGCTTTTGGTACACATTTTCTTCGTCATTCTTGTTGCTCTATTGTAGTTTATGGCGATATTGTAACTCGCTTGAAGAGACATTCAGACGCTGTGAATTCGAAGCAAATGTCGATATCGTCTTCGTTTTTATCATCCATTTTTTTTGTTGCTCTTCTCTTTGGTTGTTTGGCAACGCAATAACAGAACACACAAGGAAATGCGATGGTATGCAATATTGCTGCTGCTGATGCTATTGCTTTAGAAACATCCAAATCAGGAGGGTTGGATACGATAATTTGATATTTTATTAAATATTTGTGTGTGTGCGCGGTGCACGCGTTCGTCAGCTCAAATCACGAATACCAATTGGAATTGCAAAAAGAATTCACGGCAGAAGATCGGAATGGATGGCAGTGGGTGGTGGTGGATTTTTCGATGAACAACGTTCGGAGTGCCGGATGATGATGCTGAATCGGTATGGATTGTAATTTAGGTGCAGCGTTTAATCAAAGTGTGCAATTTGAGCTGCTATCATTTCAATTGATACGATGCGAACGAACGTTCCACGAATTATGATGTGGAAATGTGAAACTGCATCTGAATCCATAAATAATAATTTCTATTATTTACTCGAAATGTTGCCATTTCCGATTCAAAGTAATAACAGTAATGAAAATAGGGAGAGCGAGAGAAAGAGGAAGCCATTCGAATGAAAAGTGAATATAATTAGACGGAATTATTTATCATTTTGCCACAAATTCACTTCTATCGCATTTGTAATTTATTTAGACCATCCCATATTTCGCCATTTACTGCCTCAAACAACAAAACACACATGGATAAAAATCGCTTTGGTCATGCAATATCGCCTTTTATTCCAGATTTCATTCCGTTTGCCAGCCGTAATTTGCTTCCTATTCATAAATATTTTTCCTCTACCACCTCCCCTGTCTCTCTCTCCCCCTCCATCTTTATTCTTCGCCTTTAAAATTTTCCATATGTTTGAATTGAGAGATCGAGTTTGAATGCATAGTTTACACTGGCGCCCATGTGAAGTGAAAAGCAAAAAAAAAAATTGGCAAGCATGAAAATTAAACGGTAGAATAGTTATTGGTATATCATTTACTTTTCTTTGCTAATTTTCCACATTGACAACGCCAACGTCATGCCAAAAAAAAGAGAAGCGATCAATGGATTTCAAAATGGGAAAACTTTCTCGATTTTCCTGAAGCGAACAAGTGAAAAGAGCTAAAAGCCCATCGCATTGACCATTCAAATTTGCTAACATATCATTTGGGAAGAATATGTGGTTTGTTGGCGTCTGAATTAAACTTTTTTATGCTTATTTAATGCAAATGTCTTCATTATCATGTTTCAACGGTTAATGGATGTGTATGCATAAAGAAGGAACGCCTGTTTCCTACACATATTCAACAATTTCGTGAATTAAGCCAATTACTTTAATGGCTTCAAATGAACATTCGATACAGAATTGTCGGACTACCAAAGTCTTCTACACAATTCTGACCACATCAAATAATTCAATAAAAAAACCGAATGGAACCATAATCGATGCAGGCTAAATGAATACCCACTCTCGGTTCTTTCTTTTTTTCTTCTTTCCTTAAAATCCATTTAAATTTTCTATTCATCTAAAATTGCTTGGTTTGAAAACAGCCGTTTCTTTCATGTTCATGTCAATCTTTGTTTCGAGACCGGTTGCATGCTTCGATGTAAATTTATTTTGAAAAAATGCTTCGAGCAATTTCAATACGTTCGTATGAGGTTTGAAGGGGGTGGAGGTGTTGAAAAATGTGTTGGTTATTTTCACAGTTTCCAAAAACTAAATGTAAAACAATTGAATACAAACTGGGTGCTGAAATAGCCATTTTTGGCTTTTGGCTGTGTTGTGTTTTTCGTTCTCTTTTTGCCATCTAATGAAAATGTTTTAAATTTGATCGGTTTGCAGTGCAGACGTCACTACTTTGTAGCCACCCGTCAATTCAATTCACAATATGGCACTGGTCCGTTTCCGTTCCATTCAATTTTGACAATAAACATTTATCTTTAAGAAAATCAGTGCTGTGGATGAAATGAATTTGCGTGAGAATAAACATAAATTTCTCGAGCACATTTTTTGTTTGTTTCATCGGCTCTTCTATTTTAGCTAAACTTTGCTTATGTTGTGGCAATATTTTAAATAAATGTTAGAGTTTCTTGGATAAATCGGTTTTCGTTGATGGTGTTGCACACACACGCAAACCCAAACAGCAATATTGTGCCTATTTTCGGTCTGCCATGAAGAGATAAGCATTTGTTCGATGTCATTTATAGCGAACTATGAACTTTTCACTAACAAATTTCGAAATGTGTAATCTACGCTATGTTCAAAGTAATGAATCTTGTGTTCTTCACTCTTTTGTTTTGTCTCTATCTGCCGGATGATGGCAATACGAAAATTGAGTGCAAAAGCAGCACCCCATCGAAATGATGCTAACAACTAAACAATCTAAAGAAAAGCCATTAGGTAAACTAAATACAAACAAATTCAGTGTAAACATTGATATTGTGCGCGGGTGCGAGTGCGTCGTTTGCGCACTTCTGCAACCATAAGTAAAATAAACATTTCGAAGCGAATTTATTCGGGCTTAAATTATAATTGTGTAATTAAGATTCTCGACTCCTGCCGACGCACACAAACACACATACAAACAGCCATAAGAATGAGACTTTTCCCATTAGGCCCGCTTTATTCAGACTTTGAATCTCGTTCTGTGCTCTGTATCGTTTTCGGTCTACCTATTTTTCTCCATGTTTTCTTGAGCAGAGAATAAGTAACAACACAATTTTGCAAACGGAGTTTTGCGAAAAATCTAATTTGCATGAATGTTATTGTTGTGCATTTAAGTACTCTGTTCTGTCTCTGTACCTCTCAGTGTATGTTTTTATGTACGTGAAATGGAAAAGGAACGAAAGAGAAAAAAAAGCGCAATTGCAGACAAATACTGTAGCAAGCATGCGACATAACCGATTCATTCTCGGTTCACTTTTATGACTTCATCTTCTTTCTGCAGCATTGTTACGGCGATGCGCACAACATTCACATCATCGCTTTCCTCTTCACGTAATCGAATAAAATAAACCTTTTTTTTCGCATTTTTTGTATCTTCTATTTCATGAAATTAACCGTTCTTTTGCATTTGTGAGCCGCAACAAAGTTTATCAACCAGATTTGCTGTCATCAAATTAGAACGAGGCGAGACAGTGTACAAAAGCAATCGCCCACTTTGACAATGTCGAATAATTATGTTTTCAAAGACGACAATTTATATTGTCTTATTTTCTATACGAAAATCAGCCAGTAAAAACCGCAAATTAAGTCAAACAACTAATGAGATGAAACTGTTTGAAGTTACCCACATAGTACGGAAGGGCGACTAGTATTCGAGTTCCTTTTCTTACTGTCTTAGAAAGCATAGAAAATTCTGACGTAAATTTTCATTAATAACTTTCTTCAAAAAAAAATCATGATTTTACGTAATTATGAACATGAAGTACTCGCAATTATTTCTGTATTTTTCCCGTCATCAATTGCCACCTACTTGTAGGTAAGGTATGGGTTTACTGTTATTTTATAGAGTACACAGTAAAACTACCGTTTGGCAAACATCATTAGTGCTAATTGTATTTCACGGTAAAATAAAAATACGATGTGCACTAATGAAAACTGAACAAAGCACCCAAGAATATATAGGATTTCATCATCTGAAATTCATTGTTCACATAACAAAATGAACGCGTAAAATATTCAATTATGTGCGTTCGAAGCGAGATTTTGATTGTTGTTCGGCATTATTATCAACATTTCGTAGGTAGAGGGAAACCAAAATCAAAACGGATCCCACTGGTTCGTCCCCATTGCATCGCATTATAACAAATAATAATGTTAAAATCGTTATCGTTGAAGGGAAATATTTGGCGCTTGTTATTAGAATCCAATTAAAATGGCTTTAAGTCTATTTCAAGATTTTATACACTCTTGACTTAATGCTTATAAAACCGTTAAGCGGATTTATCTATATGCGTGCATTTTCATAAACAGCGCCAATTAGCGCAGCAAAATTGAAAAAAGCGTTTTGTTGACGTATACCAACGGTTCTTGATCTAATTCGTGTATCCAAAAATCTTGAAATTCGCCATATAGTTTGGCTATATTCAGAGATTTTAAGACGATTTAGCGTGTATTGATTTCGAGTGGATTTTGAAAATTCGAAAATGATTGGTATATTTTTAGAGAGAGACAACCGATTCGGAAATCGAGATAAACGAAAATAAATATGAAGACAAATGAATTGCAGATTATCGTTGCTCATGGAGTGTGGACGATTTGTCTGAGTATCACATCACAACAAAATTAAATTCAAGCGTGGACAATTTAATTAACCAACGATAAATAACGCATACAAATTTTATTGAAATTCTATCCATTTCACCCTCGACTTTATCGTTCGATTCTATCTGTTTGTAGCGTCTCTCTCATCCCCGACTGTTGAAAATGTTGTGCAAAGTGAAATTCATCTTGGCTGAAAAATATCTCGGAGCACAATCAGCTCATTCGTATGCTCTCTCATACTCTGTTGCTTGGCGCATCTTTTATGTTCACAAATAACAATGAAGCAAAATGCAGTTTCATACACGTTACCATTCAAAATCCGCACAAACGCACGCAGACAATACACACCTAATGGCGATAATAATAAATATATTAAATTTACTAGAGCTGCAATTTCGGCTCATTCTCTCTCGATATCCCATCTATCTTTTTATATTCATGGCATGCAAGGCACTAATACCAACATGCAGATATGCCAAATCCAAACGAAAAATGTTGAGAAGAGAAATGCACAGAACGACGAGTGCACGAAAACGGATAAACTCTTCGTTCATTTCCTCGGTTTGGTATGTGTGTGTGTGTGTGTGCGTGAGTCTGTCTGTCTGAATTCCTTTTGCATGAGCATATTTTAA
Source organism: Contarinia nasturtii (assembly GCF_009176525.2). Classification (NCBI taxonomy): domain Eukaryota; kingdom Metazoa; phylum Arthropoda; class Insecta; order Diptera; family Cecidomyiidae; genus Contarinia; species Contarinia nasturtii. Next base: position 3,884,722 of record NW_022198383.1, on the reverse strand, counting down.
AGCGGAAAACGTATCCAAATGCATTGTGAAGCATTCATTCCGGCGCTCTTGAAGAAGGATAACAATAACAAAGCAATGAAAACTTAATGTCAATAGTTTTCGGTGAGCTTCATCTCATACTTGGTTTTGTACGAAGTAAATGCATGTGTGTGTGTGCATGTCAGCCGATGGAATGAAATGTGTACGTGAAACGGGAGTGCCTGTGCTTCGCCCGAGCAATTGAATGAACTTTCCGACAGCGTACCACAACTATAATGAACTTGAGCGTATACAACATCAGCATATTTTGCCTACACAAAAATGGTGAACACTGAAAATGGCTAAAATATATATATATCACCGAAAATTTCCATATGGAACTTGTATTATTGGATATCTCAGGTTTTTGTTTTTCATACAAACACAAATCCAATTACAGTACAATTCACGCACCGATCCGATAAAAACAAGACGGGAACTGAAGCGAAGTGAGAAGAAAGACAGAGTTCCAACATTGGAATAGTGAATGTAGCACATTAATAAAGTGAAGTGGCGCATCTTGAATAACAACCAACGAGAGATGGATGAAGATGGGCAAAAGAAAAATGAAGAAGAAGAAGAAGAAGTTGGAGAGAAAACAAAAACAAAAGAAAAGCACATTTCACTTTATAAAGCGTTTGCATGTTGAAAACGGTCTTGAGGATCGAACTCAATTACATTGGCTGGTGTTTTGCGAATACAATTTATAGAAAAGTGATATTACATATGAACTTCGACCACTATAGCCGTTGCTTTTCCATTTAACCAGTTTGCGCGCATTGAATGAGATGTGAGAACGATGCAAAGAGAGAGAGAGAGAGAGAAAAAGAGAGAGAAAGAGAGAGGGGGGAGGGTGGGGGAGAGTAAAAGACTAAGACTTTCATATTGAATCACTTGAGATTTACGACAAGTTTTTGTTTGACAATGGACAACCCGACGACAACCTTTCGGTTGTAGCAAACTACACACACAGCCAGTGCACGCGAGATATGGCAACGAGATATGGTGCGGTAGATCGGTTGTCTATCCATTCTAACGTAATAATTTTGGGTTATGTTTTTCCAAGCAAATGCATCAATTTTGATACCATAGCAAATGTTTTAGCAATTTTCCATCTCGAGCATGCTCTTCTCTTCAACTCGTTCTCTCCATATCGAACACGATATTTTCTCCGTATATTTTCAAACAGAATTATCGCACGAAATACATCGTAAATAGAATGTTAGCGATATTATATTTTGCAAATATCGAATATGGTGCCGAACTCGGCTCCACTACTCATCCATTAATTTTACTTGATGCAGTTCAAGTGCGCTTACTTTTACTCACTTTTCGTCTTTCTCCGCTCTTTCATCCGACTTCCTTTCGACTATTTCGGTTCTTTTTCATAAACTGTTCACTACTAAAATCGTTTTGTGTCACATTTTATTCGATTTTCATGGTGTTTTTGTGCTTTCCCTCCTCATTTCATCGTATAAAAGATGTTCGGCCACCGAGAAAAGCAACACCACATCTTTTGTACGGTGTTCGCTTGCCTCGATCTTTTCGAACCGAGAACACTATGTATTTTACGGAAATTCTATCGTTGTAATATCATCAAGCGACCAACGTCACATTCAACACTGTAACAAACAACGTAGAAAAGTGCTATTCAAGCGGACAACAACAATAATGGGCCGCAACCATAAGGATTCAAGCATAGAAATGTATGTTGTTGTTTGTTCATAGTCCGCTCGGCTACAGTGTGTGTGTGTGTGACTGTGTGTATAGTGTAAAAATAGTCGGGGCTTTGTTGTTATATGTGCAATGCATTAGCGATACTCTAACGATCTATATTTTAAACTTTGTGTACTTTCCATTAAACAAATTACATTTTGATTCTCCTTCACTCATACTCGACTATTTGCACGAGCTGTTTACATCGTTATTTGAAACTATCAATTTTTTCCTTTTCTCATTTAGTCCTTTGGCAAATTCTTTTTTTTTTTTTGTACCTAACCCACCTCCTCCTTAAATCCTATTCTATTTTTATATTCCAGTTTCTCGGAGCGTACCGTTTCTTTGCCGACTTGTCGTTGGTCGTCTACAACTCAATACACTTTCTGGGCTCAGAACTTTCACCATTTTGATTTCTTAGTCATTCTCCATTTCACCATTCGATATGGTTTTTCTTTTCATATTTTTTTTTTCTTTCTTTCTTTCGCCGTACTTTTTCTCTATTCTCACTGCTTGAAGAATATTTATTTCTTGTCTGATGACAGTCGTCGCTTGCTTGAGTTCATCTCTATCTCGTTTATTATTTCCGGGTAATGGTCGCCATGTATGTATACTTGCGAATAAGAATAAAAAAATTGTAATATGTGTCCTGCGGTACCCGGTGTCCATGCATAAAACACGTACAGTCACACACATGTGCTCTGTTCCGTATTGCATGCTACAACATTGCATATGAAAATCGTTGCTCCGTTCTTAGATTACACACTTTTCACGGGTCAACTCAACAATAGTCAACTGGACGGACCAACGGACCATGTAAACGATTCACCAACACAAAACCATCTTACCGTAAGAAAATGGATTGCTTCGAGGAGGATTAATCTATTCTACCGTTCATAATGGTGTATATATGTGGAATGAAATTGATATTTAAGTAAAAATCTCAGTGTAATTTGAGATACACCAACACGAAAAAACAAATCTCACATTTATTACACAGAAATGGAGACATTGCATGAATTTATGAAAATGGTTTTATCATTTTCGATATGGCAGTGCTTGATAATAATAATCATAATAAGTGGAGCATCGAAGATAAATCGCAACAAGAACAAAGTTAAAGAAGGAAAAAATGTATCGATTTTTATAAAAGTAATCAATTTTATCCGGCTTCGATTAAAAAAGAGTCAACAAACAGTACATGCTTACAATACGGAAAATGATTTCGAATAATGAAAAGCGATAGCAGTTCCGCTTTGAGGCGTTTTCATTTGTTTTCGGTCGTGATGATTTTTCGGGATGGGAGTTGAGAAAAACATATTTTCAAGCACTTTTGTGTATATTTAAAGGTGTATGCTTGAATCAATGGGAGAGTATTCAATTGAGACAAAAGTTTATCAAAAAGTTGGTCTTCATTTGCTCTCTGCTCGGATCGTTGCACCTCTCATTCATTCGCACTTATTTATTCAGATGATGGTGAAGAAGAAGATGACGAAAAAATTGCTCGGCATTTTTATATATTTTTGTTGGTGGCGTCCGTTTTCACTCTTACTCTTTCTCTCTCTCCCCGTTTGTCTGATTATCTAGAACAGCTCAGCAAATAACAAAGGGTAACATAAAAACAAAGCCGTATTATTATTAAAGGAGTCGCTTCTTTTTTTATTTTCTCTCTTCAATCTCTTTCTCTGTGTCCCCTCTCTCTCTGGATAAACACAACACTAACAACCTCAACAAAACGAATAAGAAAAAAAAGAGTAAATTCTCTATTTGTTTGCAAACAAAGCACAACGCGAATCAAAGTTACGGTGCATGTTTTCCAAAGTTTTGTTTGAGAAAACTTTCGTCATTGCCACATAGATGAAATGTATATATGTATAGTATTCGTCGTTTGTAGTCGCAAATGAAAATTTCCGGTAGCGAATGCGAACAAGTTGAATTTAGTGTTATTTTACCATTTTGGTATGTGCGCGCTGTTATGCAATACATTGAACGGCAACGACTAGAAGCACTTGTTAGAAAGAATTAATCCAGAACAAAGATAGAAAATACATACATGGTAAGAGGTGAAGAGCGCTGTGCGCGTGCAATATAATCATTTATTCCATGGAAAATACGACGATGAGAGCTAAGAAAAATCGCAATCCAGAGGAAGAGCAAGGGGAGAGAGAGACGGTGAATAGCTCAAAATATATAAATAAACTTTTAATATGCTTTAGTCGCTTTGATGGTGTGTTCAGCGGCTATGTTGGAGAGTAAACGGATTTCATGCAATTTTGTGGGAAACAGACGACAAGCATGAAGAGAACCGAATAATATTATGAATAAATGTTTTGTTTCGCTTTTTCTTTACGTCGTATTAATTACAGTGTGTGTCTTTCTTGTATGTGTTGTCGAATGAGAAGATGAAAACAGAAAATCGGTCGTTTGTTATTGTTGTTGTCATCGAAGCCGTTCCATTTCATTGGCATTTGCGACATTTAAAGTGGCTGCCTATTTGCCTTTTGGTTTTGTCTTTTGTTCGCCTTCGTTTTCATTCATATAAACAACTTTTTGCGTCATTGTATGTGGGCCTGTGTGTAAGGCCTAAAACTTTTCCTCAATCTGGAATTAAAATTTGAACGACAAGTTTTTGTTGGTTGAGCTGAAAAACAAAAACTGAAACACATTGAGAAGAGACATACAGAGAGAGAGACGCAAATACACCGCATTATGTACTTTGAAGCACATTCAATTTTGGAAATTGCAGCGATGACACACACAAAAAGAGAAAGAGAGAAGAAAATGGCAGAATCGAAAACCACAATCTTTTGATGATTCCGGTGGTTTTTGACAAAAACCTGTGCAAAAGCAAACACCAAACAAAAACCAAAAATGAACATTTAAATTAGTTTTAGCTTCGTTCGTTCAGTATAAATTGGTCCACATTTACACACATTTTGGCGGACAGTTTTTTTCCAGTGTCGAAATAACTTCGTCACTTATTTACAGGGGCTTTAAGATGTTCCAAAATAAATGCGACAATAACGAAATCTTGTTCGTCCGAAAATCTTGTTCGTTTGCTTTCGTGCACAGATTTAATAACTTTGCCGAAAACTTTTGAATATAAACACCAACAAAAATACAGAACCGCCCTCCGTCTCTCTTTCAAGCTAAGCACTGTGATACACATATATCTACCGAAAGATTTACCAGAGAGTAAGATTGATTTTGTGTGGGTGACGCTTGCTGAAATGTGCATTTCTCGATATAATTATGCTTATGATTTGAAACGGTATTGAATTTCGGCAATTTTGTCTCTTTGAAATGGTCTTGATAAACAAATATTTGTAATTTTCCTCTGTGTCTCTCTGTCTTACTTGTTCTAAGATATTTTTATTCATATATTCCACATTCGTCAGTCCATATTGCACGGACATTCCACCTTCTTTTTTTTATTCGCCCATCCCTATAAAGTTGACTGCTTTACCGTTTTATAATTTATTTTTAATGTTGTATTATTATGCTTGAGTGATCGTTTAATTTATCTAGTCTGTTGAATCTAAAAATGTGTTTCATGAGCCAAAAGCGCTGCAATTTCAATACACACGTTATCAATGTTGGCACCGACTGTATGTCTAAAGTCACTGTTAATATTCCTTTACTTAGATATTACCAAAGTTTTCCACTTTCGATTTAAGACTCTGCGCCACGCCGTCGACGCTTCTTTTCCATCAAATGGGAAAATTTAAATTATTGACAAAGTTTTACCGTTTAAGTTTCTTTGATGTAATTTTGTTTGTACACTTTTTTTTGTTCGTCTTCTGATTCTTTTTTTTATTTTGCTCGTTTTTCTGTTTCTAGTTTTTACCTTCCGAAGACGTATGAACGGTGTTTGGATCATCAAATATTCAAAATACATGTACCTCTTTGGATTTTCAATTTTAGAACAAAAAAACACTTTTCAGCAATTTAGTTGGCCCACTTCATTGAAGTTATGAATTGAATATTTTTCATATTTACTTTTTATTGAAGTTTGAATTTATTTGTTGAAATTTTAGATTTCATATTGTTATTTTCGTCCATAAAGTAAATCGAAGCAATCTTTTTATCATAATAAATTTGGTGGTACTTCAACGAAAGCATTTTTTCTTCAAACAAAACAAAAAATATATGAATTGTACTTACCATCCTCCTTGTCGTGTTAAAGTGAAACCAAAGCGTGAGTCACGATCAACCGAAACTCGAATACCAACAATTCCCAGTCCTTGTGGAGTAATCACTTGACCTCGCATCACCGAAACACGGCTACACATCGTACAATCATCAACGAAACAAAATGTGAAAAAAAAAGAAGAAAAAAACGGGATTTGGAAAAAATCCAAAGTCAGTTAAAATCATATCAAATAAATGTAAAACAAAAAAATATTGTTTGGTGTATGAATTAAATTTTCGTACAATATTTTATATAATAAAAATATATGAAAAAACAAGCAAACTAATTCAATCAAAGTTATTTGTATATATTAAGTATGCGGTTTCCAATCTAAATTCAACTAACAAATATATTATTATGTATAATAAATGATTTTTCAGATTAATATCATACAAGAAAACGGTTTGATGAAATTACATTAGAAACAAATAGGGAAATGTTATTACAATTTGTTTTTCAAAGGAAAAAAGGAACAGAATACAAAATAATTTCTATGACAACGGCCTCAGGATGTAAAAAAAACGATTTTGAGTTTTTTTTTCGCATTTTTACCATACATAAGACTAATGAAGGTGTAAATAAATTTTAATCAATCAAATGCAGCAAAATTCGTTTTTCGATTGTACATTTATCAAAAAAATCGATATCGTATGTAGTGTGTGGGGTTGTTTCCACGCATGAAAAAGCATTTCCCGTACTCAGAATCAAGTCAACAGAATCGAATTTAATGCAAGAAAATCTATGCATTATCGAAATGAAAAAAAACAAGAAATTTGTATGTTTTCTTCTTAGCGCAAGCATTGCTAAATAATGTGGCTGTCTAAAATGCGAGAGAGATTTGATTGATGAGTGTGCCATTCGTAATCTCATTATGGGTCGTTGCATTCATAAACGAAAATTCGATGAACTCATTCAAGCGTCTAATGATGCCGTTCAGTGCATTTCTGACATTTTGTTTGTTCGCCGAGAATCTTCGCGCAAGAACTGATTTCACAAAAGTGAATTAAATTCACCGACTCACATCAAATGACAATTTTCCTTTGACATTTCGCTCAAAGGTTGCGAATTAAATCGAAGAAAATGAATAAATGGACTGTGTTTGAACAGTTTGAGACAGAAAAATCTCTCAAGCATATTGAATTCGAAGAAAAAATTGTTATTTTCACTTATCAATTCTACCTTTTTTTCGAAAGGCCATTCGAATGTATAAAATACTTTTAATGGAAATGAACTGATAAAAACGGCAATTCTTTTTATCATTCGATTTTCCTCTATCTTGTGCAAACAATTTTTTTCCCTCTCAATCAATCGTATTATCAACAACAAAACGTTGTTAATTGAATGAAATTTATTATTCGTTTGATGTTACAAATCGGATAAACAAGCGCAAAAATGCGGACATCAATAAAAATTTTACCGACTTTTCCCGGTATCAAATACGGCACTGATGTCACATTTGTAAAAATGGGATACAATTGGAGTTTTAATAAATTATATACATTTTTTTTTGCAATAAATGCTTTTTCTGTTGGCTTCATTCGACTAATTGACGTGAAATGCGAAAAAATAAAATTGTAAAGTAAAAAAAGGTGATATCTTTTGTTTGGTCTATTTGTTGTTATTATAAAAAAACGGAGCTATTCACATTGCGATTTTTGTGTTGAATTCATTATAATTGTGAGTGTGTTTGTGAGAGATGACATTACAGCATGCAATCAATCATTTTTGAATCGAATGAAAATTGTATGCGCGCATTCGATCAAATGACATTCAACCGTTGGCGACAATGGTGAAAGTAATGGCAGCTCATTGCATGCAATTCTTCAATATTGCAAAAATACCACGGATTTTTTCTCATTAGCGTTCGTCCAATGGGTATTTTAATTACTTTAATTCATCCAGAGCTTTGTCTCCAAATGCATTCATAAAATTTTCATTCGATTTACGATGATTTTTCAATGATATTGTTAATTTTATTCTGCTTTTGTTTTATTTGCATCAAAAAATGAGAGAAAATATTAAAAAAAAAAAATTGCGACTGAATAAGTAGATTTTATGTACTATTTTTATCAATGTTATCTTTTAATGCAATAAAAATAAAAAAAAATTGTATATTCCCGTTTTCACATGCTCATGTTTGCCATGAGCGTCCTTTAACAATAAAAATATTTCAGAGACGAAAAAAAAAGTCGACAAAAATTAAACAGTTTTTAATCTTTGATACATCAAAAACCAGACGTGATATATTTTAGTGTATGTGTGCTGGGGAGCGCACAATTTTGCACATTAAATGACATAATGCGATTAAAATTTATTCCGTACAGTATACATCATTATTCGTATTGAGTACGTCTCACACTTGACTAATTTATCAGTAGATATGTGTGTTTTTTTTATTTCGTACACCAATTATAAAATTGGTTCATTGCTTTTCATTGCAAAAGGATTTCGATTTATGGCTTTATCATAATTATTCTCCATTAGGTTGGACTGTGCATCGAGCAGAGTTTCGATGCTGAAAAAAACGTTGCCCTTTTTTTGCTACAGAATGGCCCCTTCTCTTCGGAATTCGTTTTTCAGCTCCCTTTTGATAGACGTTGTATTGTGTGGGGATGTTATTGTTCCGAGAAAGTTACAGAGGCAATAATCGAATTATCAAAAGTGAAAAGTCTTGCATCACAAAAGCTGATTTTCTGACTTTTTGGCTCAATAAATTCTATTGTTCGTTGTATGCAAAAATTCTTTGTTAAATTCATTCCCGCATCGTGCTCCTTTTGGCACCGTCACTCGAAAAGTTTATATTATCAAATTGTGCACTTCAAAGTTTTCCCTTTGATTTTCTGTTGCTTTTTTACTCACATATTTTGCTCTGCAATTCAACATTGCAATGTATTCGAAATTATTATTTGTCCCTTTGTGCGATGCTCGAATCAAATGAAATACAGTTTTGCTTTGAAAAATTGCATATTTGAGCGTCTGGAATCTTTCTATAGATTGCTGAAGATAATTCAATGCCCATTGAAAGAACACTTTGAATCATTTTCAACGATATGTTATAACTCGACTACACCTCGACGAATTTGACAAAGTTGTTCGTTCGCTTCATGCAATTGTCGAAGTGCAAAACCAAAAAAACAGTGTCTGTTCTTGTGAATTTCTCATCGAACGATGCGGGGTTCTATTTCCAGATGATATCATAATTGTAACAACAACGTATATATTTGCTTCTCTTTTTTGTGTATTCAAACGGCATCTTTATTGCCCCATGGCTTAATCTAACATGAACTCTTCGAATCGAAAGATTGTTTAATCTCTTTTTTTACCAACTTTTCTCTCATTTAATGCAAATAATGCCAGGTGCTTGTGAATGCGAGCAAAAGAAACATTTTAATAATGCCAGAAGTGAACGCACCGTGCGTGGCTGGAATGAGGATTGAAAAAAAAAACGAAACGCTTTGAATAAACTCGCAAATCTTTTTTTCCCAAAAAAAAACTTAAGAATGCGGAAGAGATTTAGCTAATTTTATTTTTTTTTTTCAGTTGCGCACCATGGCCTGGAAATGCCTATGTAATTTACATATAAACGAGTGAGACTCAAACATGTTCTTCTTTTTCCATCAAATTTACCAGTGGCGCCACCAATTTTACATATAAGCGCATACAAAATTTTCAATATGGCTGCGCCCATGAGAGAGAAAATTTCGTCTCATTCATTTCCGCCCCATGGTTGCGCACCGTTCACCATCCGGTCCGGGGTTGGATTTTACTTTTCATTCGTCAGACGGTTTGCCAATTTTTCCCCAATGCCACCGCTTCTCATGATGATACAGAATATCTCATTATTTGTTATGTTACAGAGTTGCGAGCACGCATTTTTGTAACATGAACAACCAGATGACTTTAATGTTTTGGAAAAATGTTTCGATGGTTTGCAAGTACTGAAGCGACTGATGAACAAAGAGGAGAAAGAGAGAAAGTCTTAAGTGACTAGATCAAAGGGCGCGTAAATATTTGTCATTGTTTCATTGCTTTCGTTTTTTCTCTTGCTCTGCACTCCCAAATACAGCATTCAAAAACAAATTCAACAGGAATGTGAACACCTCAGCGAACATTCTTTATGCGAGAGGAAAAGTTATAATTCTTTTCATTGATCGAATTTTCAACGTAATCGAAACACCTTCAATATTGATGAGAGCAAATACATTTCAATGTGACAATTTCTGCAGCGTATTTCTTTTTCATTTAGTCGAAGATTTCATCGTACAATTGAAGAAAACGAGGGAACAACTTGATACGTTTTGGTAATTGAATGACAAAGACCATTTCGGACAACTGCTGACGACTTGGAAAAGTTTTTCGAATTTATTTCCGTCTCTCACACACACATACCAAATCCGTCGATCATTTTCTACTTATTCAAAAACGAATCCACTTAACACATCATACCAATTACGATTTGAATGATAGCAGTCGGATACGTATTATATCGGACCTTTTGGCTTCTGTGAATACGAAGTCATCCAAGAATGAAACGAAAATTGAATAATAAAAAAGATATATATGTGTGTGTGTGCAGAGAGAGAGAAAGAAAATGTGGTAGCGATTTTGTATCGAAAATTGGGCTCGTCTATAAAAGCATTTTCACTTGTCATGTGAAAAGAGAGAAAGAGAATGACAGAGATTCGACGAGTAAATGTAATGCTTTGAAATATGCAAACGTATTTTTCTTTGTCAGTGGTGGAAATAAAATTTGCGTACGATAGCATTTATGGAAATGAAATGATGGTTTGAAAGAAATGCCAGAAAATTGAAAACGAATTCGAAATTTAAATCAACATTGCAGTTTCACATACGCAACCAGCAACAATGAAAGAATCAATTGGAATTCATAAGTGATATTTTCTATGGAGTTTTTTCCTCCTCCAACGTCTCTCTATCTCTCTACACCGTAGACCGGGGGGAAGGTAATCAGCATATTCAACCTTCTACAATGCGATGTATTCGTCTCAAAGTTGGTATGTCGTCAATGCCAGCGACACACAATGCGTCTCTACATTAAAATACGATTTAATTAATGGAAATAAATTCCGTAAAATTCATAGGAAAATGGTATGCATGTGTGTGTATCGTTTTTTTCATCATCATTGTTCAAAATTGAACGAAAAGAAAAAATCACGGTGCGCGCGCTTATGAATTTCAACGCGATTGCATTTTCATACCCATACATTATGTTAAACGGTATATTTGCCTTGTTAAATGAACGATTCAGAATGATTCAATTCACGTAATTACTTAATGACGGAAAACCCATTTAAATTTTTTCGGGTGGGCTTTTGAAAATTTTGTTGAACAATTTTCAATTTGATGTGTGTTTCCACGCATTTTGTTCGGATTCGCGGAACGAGAAGACATTTAAGTGGTTTGTCGTTGACAACAATAACGTACAACCAAACTGAATCGAAAATTCAACCTCGTTTGCTTTTTTTTCGACCTCGTTGATTGTGTCACATATTTTTTTTCCGGTTGTGTAATATTTTTTGCATTTTAATTTGAATTTTAAACAAATGGAAAATATCAAAAATGTTTCTATTGAGTTTGGTTTTTTATATTATTTCATTTCGTATATGTTGTTGCTGCCTTTTTTTCACTTGGCTGTGAGCTCATTTAAATCCGAATAATTGAAGTGCGTAAATTGCAAAAAATGCATGGATTTTTGGGTTGAACACTGTTTTTCTCGCGCACGATGAATTTCGTTGCACTCAAATATTTTCGATAAAGTTTTTTTTGCAGAGAAAAACAGTGACTGCGAATTGGCGGCTTTTTAAAGTTTCAATACGAAAATATAAGAGATTTTCGTGGAAAATGCACTGCAATTACAGCGTTCGATTTACAATATCCAAAGTGATGCAGGGTGCATAAGAGAGGTGGGGCATTTATTTTAATTGAACGCAGATCGGAATGTGTAAATGAATTCGAATACAATAAATTTGCGCGTATTGTTGTTCCAACAAACTGGGTTTTTTTCCTCTCTTTCTCTCGGACATGGACATCAAATTTACTGTGAACCGTTTTTATTTGCAATATTCTTCATTATCGAATATCAATCGATGTAACCAAAATTTGGTTTGCCCCCAATTTCAATTAAATTACAGCCACTGGCTTATTCACTGACATTTGACTGATGTTTCGACTGATTTTATTGTTTTATTTTTGCAAGTTCATTGCATTTATAAAATCACTTCAACTCCATCTCTGTGCCGCTCTCACTCTCTGCCTTCCCCTTTGAATGAACCATGAATAAATAACTTCCAGGGCAACAATGCAACAATTAAAACTTTTGAAACGAGTCCACTGGGATGTGAACTTTACCCGCAGCCAAAAAGCGAGATTATTGAATTGAATTGAATGATCATCATTTGGTATGTAAATTTGTCATTGTAGATGGGATAATTTGTCATAAAATTGCTACTATAATGTGTGTAAAAGTACTTTGTGTGAATTTTTACTCAATTTTCAAACCCGATTGCAAAAAGGGGGCATGTTTTACATGTAAAGAAAGTAATATGTGCCATGTGGAACGTATGTTCGCGCAAATTTTCTATCAAATTGGCGAAATAAATTGATGGCAAACGAAGCTGAAAAGTGAATATTGTGTGAAGTGAGCTTGGTGCGCTTGAAATTGAATTGTGTAAGCTCTACGCATGAAAATCATTGTGTGCAAGTGAATGAATGAAAGACAAATTTATGTGTGTAAGCATGGCGGCATCGCAGCACAAGCCGAGACAGTGTAATTGGAACTTTAATTTGATGGCAAATACTTAAGCATGATAATTCCCCAATGTGATATTTCATTTTCGAAGTTTCATGCTAAGACACTCACATACACACGCACACACAACGACCTCACTGACTTGCATACATCTTGCGCTATTGGGGATGAGTGTGCAAGTGTATTGTGTGTGTGTGAGTGTAATGCGTAAGACATTATTATTCAATTTTCTTAAATAAATTTGAATGTATTATTATGAAAAAACGGCGAAAGCAGTCTCATGACGATGACGACGATACATACACATCCATAACAAATGACTTGCCAGTTTTTCGCGATGCCGTTTGACGTGAGAAATAATGAGTAATTGAATTGAAAAAGACTATGTGGATACGCAAAACGAAGTAATAACATTGAACAATGTCAGCAAAATGCTGTTGAACAAGGCGCTCAACTGAATCGCGTGAAATCATCAATTTGGTAAAAGTTTATCTGGAACGCGCGTTCTTCTTCTTTGCGATGTGCAATGAAATTTTCCAGAGAATTTTGAAATTTAAACGTTTCTTAATCAATTTGTTTCGTTGCAATAGTTAATTAAAGTACGGTTTTTTTCTCAACACGGAGATGCATTTTTGACATTTTGTTTGCAAACGTTGTTGTTTACTTCAGTTTGAAATCTTTTTTTTTATGCTTTGATTGTAAATTGGATCGTTTTTATGTGGCTCTTGTCGATTCTATTCATGTTACAGTGTACCTGTGGTATTTATTAATCACTTTTGTTTGTGTGTGTGCTTTTGCTCTTTGGTTCGATTGTCCAAACATGATCCGAGTCTCAAAAATAGCTGCAATCCTTTGGCGAATGGTTACATGGTAACAGTGCCCATGGGTCGAAAAAATGCTAAAAGGACTCATATTCAAACAAAAGCTTATCACGAAAATGATGACTTTTTTTTCTGTTGTTCAAATGGATCGAATGCATTTTACATGATTCAAATGACCCGATTGGTAACATTCGAAAATATTCAGTCTTCCCAACAAACAATCTATTGAGATTGGATAAATCAACAAATCTCTATATATGTGTGGAATATATACCAAAATGGTCGATAGTAACCGAACCCAAAATAATTGGGAAACAAAAATTGAAGAATCAACAGAAAAAAGCACGAATCCCATTGAAATGGCACGAACTAGTGCAAAACAAAGCCATAAAGAATTGAATTTGTGAGTAGATGGTGGGAAAGGATTCGTTATCGACATTATTTACTTTTGAATTTGAAACATCAAGGCAGCAACAGAAGCACCACCAGTAAAAAAGCGGACGATTCATTTTTACCCAAAGAAATCCAATGGCGACGCTTGGATATATTTGTATTGCATGTTTCAGCACGTTTCCATACACACACACATGCATAACACTTGGTGTGTGTTATTTTGAATGCTACTAGCAATTGAATGTTGCTGCTGCTGCTGTGTGTGTGAGTATGTTTATGGTCGCGTCGCCACAATCGTAGTTTCAGTCCGTCGTTTGGTTTTGCGCTGGTGAATACAATCCAAAGTGTTTAATCTAAAGTTTTCGTGTCATGTCACGAATCGATGCGTGATTCGATGCAATAAAATGCTATCAACAACAATCTAGATAAATAAATATTTTCCGTTCATCCATTTTGCTCGATTCCCTTTTTTCGCTTTGGCTCATTCTCTCTATTTCGGATCACTTCGACACTCTTCTATTCTTGTATTACATTCTTTTGTGGCTTTCGTTGTATTTTCTCGACGCTCTAAAAGCATACAATTTTAGTTTCCATTTCTTTTTCACATATTTTTCCAAAGAAATATCCCCAATCGAACAAACACGTTGTAACAACCGAAGAGCAAAAAAAATCTACCACAAAACATTCACATGTCGAATCGCAGAGTTGTTATCTAAGGAATTTGCTCGATTCGCTGATTTTGTTTACCGAAACGCAAGTGCGATAGTGAAGCGAATGAAAACTAAATGGTAAGTAATTGATTGTCATTTGGATGTAGTGTTTGCGCTTGTATTTGCTCGTGTTTCATTTTACTTTGTTCCATATTTGCACACGACTAGACATTACATATATACCGAAGACGACGAGACAGAGCCATTTTCAGTATTGCTCATTGCACCGATTTCTTTCATGCCAGTCAAGCATTAACCTCAACAACTGCATTTTTATCAAGACATCGACTTTATTTATTTCCACCGAATCTACTTACACCGTTGATTGCAATAATTCAAATTATTGAAACTAATTCGGAGAAACTTATCGAATAAAAGTTTCGTGCAATTGCTTCATCGACGATTGCAGTTCATTTTGACCCGGTTTTTTTTGTGGCTAGAATACAATCCAAATCTGGCAAAAAATCACTCTTTTCGAAACATATTTTGGGGCGAATTCGGTTCATAGTTCGGAGATGATCAGAATTAAAATCCGGATTTATACAAAACCAACAACCCGATTTGAAAATATGAAAAAAGTCACTGTACAAATATTCAGAATAGTTGAAAATATGAATTGTGGGTTCGTCTAAATGGAAACAATTCTCTCTTTTTTGCTCAAACCACAAGATCTCAACAGTTCTGACGGCACGTATACCAGATTAACCATCAGATTATTTTGCTATCGTCGATGGAAAAAACCTGACCCAAAAATGTAATTCAACGTCAGGTCTACTGAAAATAGGTATGCAATCATATTATTTGATGGTATCGACATATAAACTAGTATCTGAAAATCATAATTCCAATGGAATCACATTGTTTTTTGTAGATTTCCTGAAATTTCGAATCATTCGTGTTGAGAAATGAATCATCACATATTAGTTGCTGCAGAAAATTACCATCGGTGGATTAATATCAGCATTATTTTCGACTGTCGCGTGCTTCGATGAATCTTAAAAAGTAACTATTATTGTCGATTCTTTGAAAAATTACATTGTCTTCATTCTCGTACAATGTACGTTCATTTGTGTTTTCTATCGTTTTTTTCTTTTAATTAAAAAAAATTCTTCTTTTGTTCCATAAAATTAGATGGGACAAAAAGGTCGCATTCGTGTGGTTTCGTGATAATTCCATTGAAATTTCGAATCAAATTTAATTACAACACCAAGAAAATAGATGAATGAGACACAATCATTACGAATATTTCTTGTTTCGAAAGAAATTTTTCTTCGATTTTTTCGTCTGCGAGAAATAAGAAATATTTATTTGATGTCGGTACACCCAATTACTTGAAAATAAAAGCGAGTCATACACGATCATGTATTCTTATCAAAATGTCAGTCGGTTTTATTGTTAAAATCCAAAAGACATTTGCTCGTTTGCCAGTTTATGTACTGTATCCAGTGATAAATGTATAAATTTTCTTTTCTCTCAAAATATCACATGAATTTCATTTTAAACGATAAATAATGCGCTATATAATTGCTGTGGTTGTGTTTTCATCGTCGATGTTGTTTCCAAATAAACGAACGCAAAAAAAAATGAACAGAAATAGAAGAGAAAGCGAGTCAGTTGTGTATAACAGCAATATGATTGTCATAACTGCATTACGATGAAAACAAACGGGTAAAAATTGAATTACGAACCGACAACAAGGCGAAACATTTCTTTTGAACGCCTCATAAAATCCTAGATTGAGCACAACATATTGTATGATGTGTGGTTGGTTGGGGCTGGTTTATATTTTCGATTATATGGTATTTTTGTGTGTGCAATGTTTGTAGTTCGACATCGTTGTCGTTTCGTTTATGACAAGGCAAGCTGCAAGAATGATCGAAAGCGATTACGATTGCATTGAACACAATTCGACTATAAAACCACTCACACACAAAAGCATAAAATATGGTTTTACTCTCCGGTTTTTTTAACCCTATCCAAAGCCAGGCAACATTTTTTTTTTCATTTTCTTTTTTGTATTGCTTTGGTGCATTGAAAATAGTCAACTTAAATCGAATACTGCACTTTTGTTGGCAATAAAAATGGATTTGTTTTCCAAGTTATTCCCCCTTCGTCATCGATGAAAACGATATTAATATTTATTTGGTTTGCTGTTTGAGCTTTGAGTGAAACAAAAATGATGTCGAAAGAACAATACGATACAGAATAACAATGCTCGAAATGGTCGTCCATATTCATTGTAATTGGAATTCTTTTTTTGGCATTATATGTTTATCTCTCTAGAATTGTTGTTGTGATGTTGGATGCGATACACTTTACAATGAATATCATCTATACCAGTAATGTGCGAGCTACATTTTACAGGGAGGGGTGATTTTTTAAAAACCAAAAATTCTCTAGCAAATCAAACAAATTTTCGTTTTTTTTTTTTTTTTTTTTGGAAGTCACTTTTTGAGGCGAAAATCCCTAGCAAATCGAAAGAATTTTCTCCGCGAAAAATCTCTCGGAACCAAAAACCCTAGCAAATTTAAAGAATTCTCCTCAATTTTCTACATTGATGAGCTAAAAAAAAAAAAAAGGTCTTCACTTTTTTCATGAAAAACCCTAGCAAATTCGAATAATTTTCGCGAAAAAATTTTTCTCATCCAAATCACAGGGGGGGGTAAACCCCCCCCCCCTTCGCACATTACTGATCTATACAAACCCCTTTCTCGATAAAATGATAAGATCCGAACCGAATGTAACGGATCAAATATGTGAATGCGAAGAATCAAAGCAACTGATTTTGCTGTATCATCATCAAGCAGAAGCTTTCGATTATCAAGTTCCATTGTGATGATTATTGCCATATTCGTCCAAATGCATTTTAAGCAATGTGCCAATTTTCAATGTAATACGATACATATTTCATTCAATTTATTTGCTAACATTTCAAAATGGTTTTTAAAAATTTCAATTTCAAATTTATACTGGTATATTATCTTTATATTTTTGTATAACAATGGCAAACAATTGAAGAAAAATAAAATCAAACGGAAACGCAAAACAAAAAGATATTCGAGAATGTTCGAGTCAAATTTATGTTACAGAATAAGAGAAGAAAATTTGTGAAAGAAATTGTTCGGAAAAAAGAAAATTGCATGACTAAAATTATTGTTTTTAAAATGCCAATCAGAGAAAATCGAATAGAATTGAAAAGAAGCGAAAAGAAAACATACAATCAAAAACGATAACGACAGACGTAGAAAGAGACAGAAGTAAATTCAATGATAAGTATAATATAAGCAAGCCCAATACAATTCAAAAATCAAAGAATAATTGCAAATTTCATAAATGGTAAACACAATGATTTAACAAAAAAAAAAAATAGAATAACACAATTGTCATTTTTTTTTATCAAAGTGAAGAAATATAATTGAAATAGAACAAAAAGAAATCACTCAATGTATGTATAAAATTCATTCGCTATTCAACGACGAGTGCTAGTTAACGACCGATGAATAAAATGCAGATTTTCTGTCTATCCTAACCACTTGACATTTATATTTAAAAAGAATCGATCGCTTTGCAATCGAGCTAAAAATGTGTTTTTTTCATCTTATATTCTGTTTCAGCTTAACAAAACATAGTTGCGTTTATTTATTCGGTTTTTATTATAATTTGTTGTGAAAATGTTTTTCTTTTAGTTTTCATTTTGGTTTTGTTTTTATTTGGGATATATTTTATTTTATTTATAGATGTTCATGACAAATAACGGGATAATTAGACGCAGACAAAGAGGAGGATTTGATGGGGATTGTTTGGGTTTGATACAGTTCGTATTTTAATATACCTGCTTCGAAGAAAGTAAAATATAAATAGCCAAAATGAAAATGAAAAGCTTCTCATCGAAGAAACAAAATCTATGAGAGAAACGAAAACTATTTTTATGATATGAACGTAACAAAATCAAATAAAATCGATTCACATTCGAATCGCTTTAGGACAGAGGAAAGTGAATAATAAAATAATGTCATTTTTGTTCGGGTCTTTTATTTTATGTATGTAAATCCTACTTGATTTCGATCGGTGAAGCGATTTTTGTGCTTCTTTATTTGTAAAATGTGTTTATAATGTAGAGAGAACGATATTTTTATATTTTTCCAATCAAAAATGCGTTCAACCGATATTTATTTTCAAATAACCTTAGTAAGCATGCCAACACACGGACCAAAAATGAATGAAAAATTCTGTTTTTGTTATATCCTTAGCTTATAATATAAAAAGTCATGCTCGAAAAAGTTAAGAGAAGAAGAAAAACCACCAACTTTTCGGGAGTTTTGAACAAAGACTCTGTGTGAATATATAAAATATTAAAAGTATTTAATCAATGGTTTATTTCTAGCGAATCTTTGTCACCAAAAGTGATTCGATTTTGGTGTTTTTCGGAAATAATTGGCCGATGGTTTGACAATAAAGAAAGAAGAGTCGGTGCTACTTGACGCTATTAATGTCATCTTATGAAATATGCGGCGCTTTCAATCGAAAATGGATAATGTCATATAAATATCGAATCGACGATAATAATAATGACCGAAAGAGAAGTGGTATTTAAAAAGCTTTCAAGCGATCGCTTAAAATGATTTGAAGAAGAGTAGAACAAACACGGCCCCAAAATGATATGCTTATTATTAATAGGCTTTTGGTGACAAGCATAATAATGAATGTTCTCGAACCCAACAAAATACTACTAAATGTCATCATCAAATGCTACTTGCTAGTCGGCTCACTTGCATCGACTTCGCTATCGTCCATAATAATAAATCGAAATGCGATTTTTTTACTGTTCATGTCTTCAAATCGAACGAATTCCCACGCGATTATTGGAATGATTTTGTGATAGACATTTATGGAATATCGACAACATTTTTAGCTCAGCGTCATTAACACATGACGTTATGAAAGTATTTTGGATTTTCTTTCGGAAAAGTTTCCGTCCAAAATGCGAAAAAAAAAACCATTTTCAAAGTCTTTTCACACCAAATGGAACCGTTTCATTTTGGGCTTATCGAAATGGATTTTCCTCGAAGCACTGATGGATCGATGCAAGAGAGAGAATGTTGGTAAATCCACGGGATTATATCATATGAAACGATGTCACCTTATCGATACATAATCATCGGCTTAATCGAATGACAAGATTGATAGAAATTCGACAAGTTTTTGCAAAAGACCATCATGCATTTATTTCCGTATTTTTACGTAAGCGAATGGCCAATTATTGTGAGAGATGGAAAAACATTAAAACTAGCATTCTCTATTTGGCCCAATTATAAAATGAAATCCATTTCGCAAGCGCTGTCATTTGTATGTGCTATGTGCGTGTGTGCATTAAATTGGTGCAGTATATTGTGTGAATGCCGCAGATTTTGTGTAATATCATGTTGAAGATAAAAAAAAAGTTGGAAAAATAACAAACAAAAATAAATAAATAAATATGCTTGATTATAAATAATTTTTATTTCATTGTGCCAAGCAAGTTGAAATGTTACATTTGTCATTAGCAGTGGCCGTTTATTTCACGTAATTTTTGCATATTTTAAAATTGTGTAAAGAGTGGAAATAAATGAGAAAAAAGCAAGTGAATGTGAAATGAAATAAATGGCATGTAATTTAAGAACGGCAAGCATATTTTAAAAAAATAAATAAATAGGATAAACAATACACACAAACAGCAGCGTGCGAATCAACACACAAAACACAATCACATATGGTTGACCGTGCACACACATACACAAATTCTCACAGAGACACATACGAGCGGATGCGGATAGTATTTTGTTGTAATTTATGAAATGAATTGCAACCACGACACAAAATGGACTGTAACAATAAATATACAGAGAAAAACCCGATTGCGGCAGGATTACGATTAATATCATCTCAACACAAAAACACACACACACACACATTCAGGTGGAATAGAACTTTGGATTTAATGGAGTTGATGCGTTTACATGTGAAAGTCGTGGTTAACATTTCATCAAATGAGTGCGTGCGTGTGTGAATACCACAAAAATCAAATGAACGCTCTAGAATAAAAACAACTTATTGTTTACTCGCATATCGAATCGGAACTCAAAACGGGTGCATATCAAAGCGAGACAATATTTAGTTATCATAGGAATAGAGAACATTGACTTTTTATTATGCGAAATATGTAAGTTTCATTTTGTGCTGATAACTAGCTACTGTTCTGCCTTGTTTTAGTAACAGAATTTTGTTTCGCTTTGATATGCGACGCAGTTTAACGGTATAAATATTTCACACTCTCGAAGGCTCGGTATAGAACACACAAAAAGTGAAAAAAAACTTCTTATTCTCAAATTTCATAAACAATCAAATGGATTGTATCAGCAATTTTTATTGCGCAGTTGTGTGTCAATAGAACGTTGTTTGTAAACACAATGCCATGCATTGAGAAATAACATGTAAGGGTGAGTTAGATAGTATTGAACAACGATTTGGGTGACAGAAATAGCAAATTTTTACAATCAGTCGCACCAGATGATATAGGCTATTTAGTTGTGCATAAAAATTGAGAAAAAAATTAGATTTTTTTTTCACTTTTCATGCTCTATACCGAGTCTCCGAGAGTTTCATATAAACTCGCCTTGCAATAGCCAAATGACGCCTATTGATTCAATCACGATTGGTATTCGCTTACTATTCAATAGGCATCACATAGCAAGTTTATATGAAACTCTCGGAGACTCGGTATAGAGCACTCAAACAGTGAAAAAAGTCCAGATCGTGATTTAGATGATGACAAATGCAAAATATGTGCGGACGTACGACAGTGCCATTTCAGCGGTCTTCCGTGTTTTTCATACAAGCTTCCCATATAGATGGTAAAAATTGGCGAAAAATGAAAAAAATAATTAAATTTTTTTTCTTCAATTCTCAAATACTACTCAATTTTCTGTATCACCTGGTTCAATCAGAATGAAAAAAATCGCATTCCATATCATCTAAATCACGATCTGGACTTTTTTCACTGTTTGAGTGCTCTATACCCAGTCTCCGAGAGTTTCATATAAACTTGCTATGTGATGCCTATTGAATAGTAAGCGAATATCAATCGTGATGGAATCAATAGGCGTCATTTGACTATTGCAAGGCGAGTTTATATGAAGCTCTCGGAGACTCGGTATAGAGCATGAAAAGTGAAAATCGCTGGTACAAGCCATTTGATTGTATATGAAATTTGAGAATAAGAAGTTTTTTTTTCACTTTTTGTGTGTTCTATACCGAGCCTTCGAGAGTGTGAAATATTTATATCGTTAAACTGCGTCGCATATCAAAGCGAAACAAAATTCTGTTACTAAAACAAGGCAGAACAGTAGCTAGTTATCAGCACAAAATGAAACTTACATATTTCGCATAATAAAAAGTCAATGTTCTCTATTCCTATGATAACTAAATATTGTCTCGCTTTGATATGCACCCGTTTTGAGTTCCGTTTCGATATGCGAGTAAACAATAAGTTGTTTTTATTCTAGAGCGTTCAAATCTAAAACATTGGTCAACATTTTGTTGATTCTTTTTTTTGGCTGTTGATTTTATTTTGACACTTGATATATTCCACGATATGTGAGTGTTTACAAACACTGAATTGAAAGCCATTTAATAAATTCAAACACCTAACTTCTGTACACTTCTAGTGGGAATTGAATTTTGTATTGTGTGAAATGGTAAACAATACACTGCTATTTGATCATTGAAATTAAAATCGAATTAATATTTGGGTTTAGAATTTTGCATAACAGGCCATCCAATGTCGATGCAATCAATTATCAATTAAAATATGCATACATGCACTTCTAACTGTTTGTTTTGCGCGCGAACTAGTTGGTTTTAAATCGATACATATTATATGTGCTGCCATTTGACAAATAAACAGAAACATTTTTCATACGATTTTGTGCAGCCAACGAAAATGGCTTGTAATCAACAAAAACAACAACCCCGAGCACAAATTAATCAGATTATTTAATTTAATCCGGCTAAAATCTCATTAAAATTGTAACTATTCATAATTTGGTTTGCGCATATTTTGAAATCGATTTGAAGACAGAAAAGATAGAATGTTGGTGCTTGCGATGAAAAAATTTCTTCATTCAGATTGAACAGTCAACTTTAATAACACTATCGTTCTCAATACACAGACAAATGATTTTTGGTTCACCTCACCGATCAATTACCAAGAAATTCTATTGTAACTCATTTTTTAATACATAAATTTTATCATTAGTTTATTGAATGTGTTTTTGTTTATTATAGTGTAAATTTCGATCATCAATTTATATTCAATAGTGAAAACCGATGAAATTTTTCCTGTTAAAATATTCAAAGCATTCACTATTCAATGGATTTTTCGCTTTTTGATTTTATTAGTGGATTTTTTAAGCATTTTTCAATATTAATTTGATTGTTTATTAACTTTATGATTGCAGTTTTTTTCGTTTAAAATAAAAAAAAGATACATAAATATTGAAATAGATATTGGGTTTTGGTTAGACAAACACAATGATATATAAATTTGGTGAATATGAAACGAAAATAAAGAATTTCAAATATTTAACCATTTTAACAAAAATGTTTGCGGATTTGATATCAAAGCGCGATGAGCCCGGAAAATGATATTGTTTTTTTTTTCTGTGTGGTCGAAATCGTAACATAAAACAAATATATCGAAAATTTCGAATGAAAAATAAATGAATTATAATGACACACATTTAGAAATATGAAAATGAATGAACAAAGACAATTTTGGATTTTATAAATATAAATATATACGATACACAACACAAATGTAAAAGAAAAACAAAAGAAGTCTTTTTATCATCTCAGCTAGATTTAAAAAAAAAAACAATGCCTGCTTTCAATTCTTGGTGAATATTCGTGATAATTCTATATGCACAATGAAAGCAAAAAGTGACTATGCCACACATATCACCTCTTTACTTTCTATAGTTTATTCGCTAATGTTTAGTGTGGTGTTATTTATACAATTTTCCCTGTGTTGATGTGATTTTCGGAATACAAAATGTATATTACAAAAATGTCATTTGGTCAAAAAAACCAAAGGAAAACAAAAATCGAACTAACAAACACAACGAAATCAAAAGTGACACGAGACACATATACATAGACTGTTTTTTTTGTTCTTGTTAATATAGAGATATAAATATAAACATACAAAAACATTGAATACAATGTACACATACATATTGCTGATTGATTTGGTTCTGTTTATATATATATATAAAAAAACAAAAGATGACATATACAGATATGAGGAGCAGTTGAAATGATCAAACAATGAATGATGAGAGGGGGGTTGGAGACATAAACACACGACACAAAACTCATAATAAATGCAAGATGAATGGTTACGAATCGAATCTAGTATCGAAAGCTTCGAACCAAAAATCATGGAAACATAAGAAAATAATGATGATGATGAAATTTCGAAATATCCAATTTACTGTACACAATTAGACAAAACGATGAAAAACCAAAATGAAAGGAATACAAAACGGAAATTGAAATGATTTAATTTCCATGCCATTTTCATTCGATAAGTCATGGTTAATGCGAAGATTTAATCTTTTAATCGAATTTAAAATGCATTTTCTTTTTCAAGTTTGTTTTTTTTCGTTCGACTATCCTATCAAAATTAAACCATCTCATGACTTCCCTTTTGTATCCAAAAATAGAAGAATTTTGACTATCGAATGGTTGCAGAAAGTAAGAAAAAAAATGTGTTTTTTTTTTTGTTCATGGACAGACTAACAACAGAATGAGAATGAAAAATAATATAGAGTTTTTTTTTGTTTGTTGTTGTTTGGTTGCGTTGGGCTCTTGACTTACCCAGGTGTAAAAGAATTCCAGAACTCGCTATTTTTGTTTGATTTTAGTTTGGATTTTGAGTGTTTTTTTTTCATTTTTGTTTTGGTTATGGCAATAAATGAAGTGTGTGTGTACATGATTTTATTGGTTCAAAATTGATATTGAATGTTTTTTTTTTGGTTTTTTAGGACACACAATAGAGGCACCGAAGGCGCGCACACACGGCACAGCAACAGGGACACAAAGAGACAAGGACAATAAAAATAATTACTAAATAAAACCATCCAAATACATTGTGGCAATTTTTTTACACATCTAAATTATTAGTTTTTATGTTTTTTTTTTCGTTTAAATAAAAAAAAAATATATAGATATATAAATATTAAATGAAGGACCAAACTAAAAGCTCTTTTTGGCAATATAAATGTTTCTAAATAGTTTCTATCAAGTAAAATGAAAGTTTTTAAGAACTAAAATGAGACAAAAATGACATATCCCTATATAAGCGATTATAATGTTCAAAATGTGTATCAGATGTGATTGTGTTTGTGTAGGTGGAGTGTGTTTATATGTATTCGTAGATGTGAGATTAATTTTTTTTAAATTAAAGCTGAAGTTGTGCTGTAACGTTAAGCGAATGAATTGACGGAAAATTCCATTTTGACACGCCACCAGTGGATTATGAAAGAAACTTTCATCGTCACTTTATAGCGTTGGCTTTGGTTGTGCCTATAAAAGCTTTTTGCCTAAAATATTTTAACGGAGCCAAAGCAATAGAAAGACTACTGAGAGATGTGAGACAGTTGAACGAGGAGAGAGAGAGAGAGAGTCATTTATGGCCATCAACTAAATTGACTGCAACGATGCTTTCCATTCCTGCTCCAAAATCATCGTCATTGCCCATGATGATTATAAAGCTCATGTTCATGCCGAACGACACATAACACACATAACGGTGACACCATCTATTTTGCATAAAATAATAGTTTTATAATTATGGATAAATAGTTGTGAAGATGCAATTTCGTCGAATGCGACATTTTCCCGGGTGTTTGGTTAAGTGTATTATGTGTGTTGTTGCCATTGTGGCTGCTGGTGCTGATGGCGTCGCCGAAAATTCGCAATGAATAATGGAAACGAGACTCCGAGCACGATTCTCTTTCGGAAATTTACTGTGTGCCATGTATGCATGTGTGAGAGTGCGGAAAACAGAAGATTACGAATTTTCTCTTTCGGAAATTTGTTTTCATACGGCTATTTAAATCTTATATGACAAAATAGATAGTAAGAGAGCCGAGAACAGTGTGTATGTCTACCTGAACAATTTCGGTTGTTAGACGATTTTTTGGCAACATTTTCCGTTGGCTTTCGCACTTTGCATTTGTCGCGCATACATAGATGATGATGATGATTATTTCGATTTGAGTTTGCACGAATATACACAGACACACACATACCGAAAAGTCATCTATGCATAAATGGGCCATATTCACGAGTGACAATGACTATGTATGCAAATGAATATCAGCATGTGAGATGTAAATGAGAACCGTTCTGTCTATCTCGCACGCTCTCTTTCATCACAGGCTCGAGCTTACAATCAACCGAACGTGGATTACAATGGAGAACAATCTATTTGAATTAAATTCACAGTTGAACATGTACAGTGCAAGTTTTTATGCTGCCTTCGAAAATCTTTTATTGTTTTCTTTAGTTTTGATAATCAACACTGAATTCCGTTTTAGTTTAATCTCTGTCTCCGAAATGAGCAAATTTTCCACAATATAACATTAACCGCGATGTCAACGCTGTTGAAATGAGAAACGGCGACAACGACGACGACGTCGAGAATAATCGGGTTATGGCCATTATTCGAATATATTCAAATAAATTAGATCTATTTACATTAGAATTTATGTGACTGCAGGCGACATTGTTCACATTTGCAACAAAATATTCTCGACTACACTCTTGCTGTGTAATGTGTGAAATTATGCATTGAAATGCAGCGATGGTGGCGGCGACGGTGGCAGCGCACAATTTTAATCGACTGCGTGTGGAATCTGTGCCATTTACGTGTCCATTGTCGTTAAATGTTTTCGACTTATATTTCTCAACTTCCTTACAATTAATTACTCTCTCGCTGCCATTCTCTCTCACTCTCTATTTCGTCGCATGTGCAGCAGCCGATCAGATTTGTTGGCCCATCTTCTCACTGCTGATGAAACTAGGTTAATTGCTCATATCAATTATATAGTTCATGCACACTTTGACAATAGCATCATAGTAATTGGTTGTATATCTTTTGTTTGTCGTTTATTCCGTTTATTTCTTTGCTGCCGCTCATTTTGACGGAAAAATAGTTTGCGTTCATAAATTATTGAAGACTGAAGAAAATTAAAGAAAAAAAATGAGCGCGACGCAAAATGTTTTGTTGGCTGATGATGAATTTTTCGGCGATTTTTAAAATGGGTCAATGATTTCGTGTCGAATTTATGTGCCGAGGATATCTCTTTATGTGCCAAATGTTGCAAGCGAATTTTCGTCCATATTGTTGTTGCATGTTGTTGTTTTTTTTTTCGTCATATTTCCATGATGGCCATCCAGACATGGGAGAATGAAACTCAATTTCGATTTGAATGCGAACTGAGTTTGGAGGATTTTCGCAAATCCTTCCCATTGCGAGATTGAATCGAACGATAAATAGCATATATATAGGGGATGTCCTCTGGACGAGTCAATCGTATCACAATTCTCATAATTCATAAAATTTATCATACGATGTCGTGTTTTGTAATGTACGCTCATTCGCTCTTATATCATCTCCAAAACGATGTCATTCGTTTCGAATACGACTTTGCTCCATTCGGCATATTTTGGACTTGCATGCTAAATTTAAGGGAAACGTATTGTTTTGTATGATAAATATGGTGTGTGTCTGTGTGGGTTTTGGTCTCGTTATGTCTTCAATCGGCGTATTCATCGCCACAGCACCGAGCTTTATGTCTTGTTTTTTTTATTCTTTCGGGCAATACATTATGATTGTTTATATATGTGATGAGTGTATGGTGTACAAGTGTGTATGTGTGTGTGTAGTTGTGTATGTGGTGCATTAAGCAAAGATGTGTGATATCGGTTTGTGTGGATCTATGTCAATGGGTTCTGTTTTGATACAAAATAAAATCTTTTTCAGAGTGTTTGTGTGTGTATTTTCGTTGCCAAAAATAGTTTTTGGATAAGCATCAAATGGCTCAACCGGAAAATGGAAATATTTTCTTGGTTCTTTTGTGATTTTGCTTTGTTTGTTGCTGACTCCTGTTTACTTATTCAACTCGAGCCTCAATCGAGGCTCATTGTTATTGTTGGCATTTTTAATATCACCATACTCGGTGTTTCTTTTTGGTGTGTCGTCGCATACGCTTGACAATTGCTTTTATTTGTTTGAGATCGTGAGCTTTCTTGTGCTAGAACTGTGTGATTCGTCAGGAAAGCAGTAGCAATGGCACCATTTTGGGTTAATAGTGTTTTTCATATTGAAATGTTGATGTATGCAAAGTTCACCATTTGCAATTTGCATAGTTCAAGAAATCGTCCAAATAAATGAATATGTTTAGGTACGAAATCTTATTTCCCGTCAAAAACAAAATCAGAATAATAATAAGAGCCAAGCACTTTTCTTTGCATTTACAATCTTGGGTTTTGCTTTAAAATAGCACAAAAGCCAAAAATGGAAATATTTCCATTTTCACTCGAACCACATTCGGTTTATTGTTTATAAAGCTATATGCTATAGCGATTTGTATAAAGAAAAAAAATATCTGTGTGTGTGAGAGAGAGAATAAAACGAAAACGAAAATCAAAAATGTTGGACGAACAAGTCACACGCACACAGCACACATCAGGACGACGCACACACGATACAAAAAATTAAAAAAAAAACTTCTTGCAAATGAAAAAAATTCAGTTCAGTTTCGATTTGAATTCACTTCTCTCAAACGAAAAACAAAAACGATATAATTTCATTTCATCACATCGCATCCATTCGCTATTTTACTAGTTTGTGTTTAGAGCTTCTTTTCTTATCAAATTAGTTAAGTTCTGTGTGCGTTTTTTATCTCTCTCTCTACCGCATAATAATCTTTTTCATTTTTAAAAACCGTTTGCATCAAATTTTCTTTCATTTTCATTTTATTATTATCTCTATATATAGCGTAATTGAACTTCTAGATGCTTTTCATATTTTTTCCCTGTAGCTTATTTTCATTTCGTCTTGTGCAAAAGAAATGATTCCTTTTTTCGTCTTTATTTTTTTAAATGTCTATCAAGTTTTATCGCTGTTATTTATTTAATTTTTTTGCAGTAGTTTAGGAGTTGATTTTTTTTCTCTTACAACAAAACCATTTGTGTGCGTGGGGGAAAATGATAACAGAAAGCATTCGAAACGAAGAAGAAGTAGAGAAGAAAAAATAAATAAATTAAGAACGGAAAAAAGTATCAAAGCCCGATCGATTTGAATGCACATCGTCATTTTGCCGTACCTACACTTACATCGCATTATCAGACACTCGCTTTTCTCTTTCGCATTTTTATTCGGCCAAAAATATGACGTTGCACTTACACTCATTGATTTAATAATAATACACAAAAGAAGACGAAAGGCAACGAAATGCAGTAGAAGAAACAAAAAAAAAACAAGTGAAACGTCGGGGAAATGAGCGAACAAAAAACTTCGAAAAGAGAAAAGTAATGATAATAATGATGATGTTGATGCTAAGGGATGATAGTATTATCATAAAAACACAGGAAAAGACAGATTGTGTGCATGGAAAAAAGTGAAAAGAAGAAGCAACCGAAGAAAAAACGCAAAGTTTTTGATTG
Organism: Contarinia nasturtii; assembly: GCF_009176525.2. NCBI lineage: Eukaryota > Metazoa > Arthropoda > Insecta > Diptera > Cecidomyiidae > Contarinia > Contarinia nasturtii. The sequence continues at coordinate 3,855,331 of NW_022198383.1, read as the reverse complement.
ATTTTTGTTTTCAGCAGCAGCAACAGCAGCAAATATCAAAATAAAGAAAACGAAACGTGAAAATGAAAAAAACGACGAACAAATTATGATCAAATAGTGGAATGTGAAGAGAGATAGAGAACAAATAAAGGAAATGATTGTATAGCCCCTACTGAAGACATCACCCCTAACTCTAAGATATTTTATACTAAAAGCTAAAGAAATAGTTTCATTCACTTTTTTGTTGAATCGATAAGTTCATTATTTATTTAGTTTTGCAGTTGCAGCAACACCAACACCGAAAAGAAAAAAATATACCCCAGACGAGAACGAACGAATTGGATTTTTGATTTCTTGAACGCTGCTAACATACGCCTTTGCAACGGATATTAAATGATTCATTGCATTTTATTCTCTCGCACACATACAAGCTCTTCGTTCCCTCGCCACTTAACATCAGCAACTTTAAATCAATTCCCAATGAATGCGATGCAATTTAAGAGCGTACATTATTTCGAACTTTTCATCAGAAACACATTTTTCCAACACGTCACATGAATGTTATTCATTATTTGTCACTTAGTTATTTTTTTTTTCATTCTGGTTGAATGGAATTTGTGTTGAATTTTTATTCAGAAAATGTCGGCATTTGCCACGGTTGAATTCGCCAAGTCATGATTCATGTGTTTGCAGCCCTTCAACATGTGATAGATTCCAAATATTACGTACGGGTTCGGAATGGGGGTGTGAAAGTGGCTAGAAAAAAAAACGATAAGCTTCATATCCGTATTCAGCCCAGAAAACGTATGCAATTCATTCAGTTCTTTTTTCTCTCTTATCTTATATTACTTTTGATTAACTTGTACACGAGTGCATTTATTATTTACACCGTTCATGTCATGCGAAAAAAGAATGCATTTGCATTTGATTTGAGCTTTTGTACATGTAAAACGAATTGAAGATGAAATTTCAGAGGCATTTTTTTCTGCTCATTCATTGCACATTCAATATGGCGATAAAAGGGAGACGAAGAAAAAGAATACGACAAAATTAACTGAACAAGGAAGTAGCTTGTTACGAATAACACTTTAGAAAATACCATGCAAGTTCAATATAAACAGAGTCAGCAATGCGAAGAAAAGGTATACAAATCGTATATCATATGAGTTGATTGCATTATTATTGCTTTATTAGCAAACGAAAATGTCGGCGCGCATCATAAATAATATTAGACAGCATAATTTCATTCTTCGTTCCTTGCACCTCGTGCTCTCCGACTTCTTCATCGGGACGGTTTCTCTTCTTATCCGCTTTCATGCACATCCAACGAAAATTATCTTCAATTTGTAGCATCGTACGTTTGAATCTCATTTCGATTCTGTTTCATAACAAGATAACTCGTTTCAATTTCAGCTCTTTTTCCATTCAATTTTTTTTCCTTCGCCATTCCTCCTCGTTCGTTTCGCTTGAATCGAAAGTTATTCAGAATGAAACCGTTATTCGCACAGCCAAAAGAAGTGTATGCAGAAAAATTTCAGACGAATAAATAAAGAGATGAGTGAAAATATACACATACAGCACTCCCGAATAGTTTTGCAAGGAAATGGGAATATTTTGGCAAAATCTTTGTAAACAAATCGCAAAAAGAATAATAAGAATATTTGGAACGATAATAGAAATTTTTTGGGCTTGACTATACACGAAAACGTGGCATTCGAAAAACTCGAAAATTGTTCGATTTGTTTGCAAAGTCCATGGGCAAAACAAATAGATTGTTCGAATCTTCAAATTGAGATAGTTTCATCTTAAAATGCGCGCTGCTCAATCGAACTTTCATATAGATTTTATTTGAACGATCGAGAGTTTGTTGTTATGAAAAACATTCTCATTTTAAGTTGAAGTCATTCATTCACGAAAATATTTCTGCTTGGAAAAAACGAAAATGAATGAAACAGTGAGTGTGACGAATATTTATTCAAAACTTTAACAATAAAACGAAACTTAAATCATCGAACAATCCGAAGAAGAATTATCAAAGTAGCTGATCAAGCGAATTAAATTTCAGTTCGATTGATATATCTGCTGCAAAGAAGAAATGTGCAACGAAATCAAAAATCCGGTCGGTTCGTTTGGTCTTTTATTGATGTGCACTGAATCCTGAATAATCTACTAATTGATTGCAATTCGGTTTTTGTTTCGGTCGATTAAAAGTGTTTTTTTTTTTTTTAAATAAAAATCATGATCGCTGATGATGTTTAGTTTTTTTTTTTTGTTGAGAGAACAAAGGGCACAGGATGATTGGGAAATGGAATTAGGTTTGAGACGAGCACAAATGGTGGAAATATATTAGACAATACACACACAAAAACGAGACGCCCCAAAACATTTACTGGTTCATTTCATTCCGGGACCATCAAAAAAATTAATTTTTACATTCAATCCTATGAAATTACGATTCAAAAAAGTTTTTTTGCATTATTTTTCGAAATGAGCCAGCAAATGAATTAGAGCGATCGTATGGACAAGGGTTCATTTTCAGGTGAAAAATTATTATTTTATATCGTTTTTATTGAAAAAAAATTTGTCGTTGTATTTATAATATAACTTGGTTTTTGTTCGATGAAAAACTAAAATAGACGTATTAGTTTATAACATTTTCCATACTCGTGAATCGGACCGTGCTTTTTTCACCGTTTAATTTCCAAAAAAATAAATTCGAGGAAAAACAACGATTTAATTACACCAAACACATAATACCTGAAATTATCTAACGACAAAACGTATTGTTAAAGGTGCGCGCGCGTGTGTGTGTGGGCGAGATGGAAAATTATGTGAATAAAGCACGGGGCCGATTGTGATGACGGAACATTAAATATAGTGCTTTTAATTACACCATCGTGATTTGCACTAATGTTTACTTCCTGCGTGTGATGATAGACTTGCTTACAAAATAATTATTTATGATTCGATTTGTTTCATTTTTGTGTTTCATTCGTGGTTTTAATTGCCATCTCCTCAGCAATTACGGCAGAATAGAGATGGAAAACCGGTTTGTTATTAACAATTTACGTTTTTAATTTCAAACTTAGCAAACAAAAATGTGCCGATTCCATTTCTAATCAACGAACAGTTTTATCGATTTCCCTCAATTTTCTATGATTTTCGAACAAAAGGAAAAAAATGCCCGCGCATTGCACACGCATTGAAATGTGAACATCACGGCAATGTAAAAAAACGCACACATACATTTCAATGCATTTGCTTTGCGCAACAAATTTTGCCTAAGCGCCGAAATGAACGAGAATTGAAAATAAATCACAAAATCAATTGAAAATAATCAAAAATTGTGTCGACACACAACAAATAAATCGAGACGAACGAGCGCAAGCAACGCGCTCTCACATCGAATTGTGAAAATTGAAACCAATAAACAGCAAAACACACAATTTTAACAAGACCGAAAAATTGCAAACGGAAAACAAAAACACAATATCAAACGGAAAATGTTTATACAGTATCTAATCAAAAATCGAACAATAAAATTGGCCAAACAAAGGAGAAACACAACGGAAAAACCAGAACGAATATTTGAAATTGTTTTGCATTATTTGATGTTGAGTTTAATCAAACACAAAATTCGAATATTTAATCAAAAAATAAAACAAAATTTCATTCTAAATTGAGAAGAAAAGTTCGTTCAATGAAACAACTAAGAGTAGGACATATGTAAATATAGTATATGTGACCAGATTAAAATTAAATGTCAACTGTAGAAAATGGTAGATTTGCCTAATTCAGATGTTCATCCAGATTTTAAATGTTTGTTATACACTATTTTCCTCATTCAACTACAGTTCATTTAAAATATAGTTAAGGATTTTTTCGAATTCGATAAATTTGTATTCCACTAATTCAACGTTGTTATTTTATATTTGGTTAGTTTGGTTTTTATTTTTTAATTAAAAAAAATTCTAAATCAACTGGCAAACTTAAAAGCAACAATAAAAGTAACGATAATTCGTTTTCCTAACCATTTGTTAAAAATGTGTATGTTTTCGTTTAGTTTCAGTTTAATATATTGAAATGGAGAAAAAAAAACACAAAACTTAAAAATCAATACAAATGAAAAATCGAAAATTAAAATCAACGGCAACAACTCGAGGGTGTTTTTTTGGTTTTCGTGTGTAACATGGAAATCAGAAATGACTCACCTTTCACTGTATTCATCCATGTGAGCGTACGATTGTACCGAGTTCTCTTCAATTAAGAATTTAACGCGCTGATAGAAGGAGGCGGTCACTGACGGTGGTTGCTTACGCAATAATACCTCGACTGGATCATTCGATGCCAAACACATTATATGCTCCGCACAAATTGGATGCGAACAACATTCACTGTCCGAACAATCGGTCATTCCATCTATTTTTGAATAAAAAAAATTACATCAATTTAATTGGGCACGCATATGTATGGCCTATTAACTGCGCCCATTTTTATGTAAGTCAATAATTTTGTATAACCGATCATTTATTTTAATAGCGCAAGGCGCTCGATTTCACTTCCTGAATAAAATCACCGTTTTTAATCAATTAATTCACCGTTTTTATCTTCGTTTAATTGGGCTCTAAAGTTAATGCTTTCGGTTTCTTCTTCGATATACGAGTTTTTCAATTCCAGAACAAAATTGTAGTACGAAGAAAGGGAAAAATAGCGAGAAAAAGGGGAAAGTTCATACCTTAAAAAAATATACAAAGTGAAAGTTTCAACTACTTGAAATGCACCTTTGTTCGCCGATAATCACGGTAATTTGATACAAATATCATTTTGATTGGCCAATCCTTTTCAAATCAGACAAACGAGATTTTAAACGAAATCGGAAGTAAAACACTCCGTAAATATTTAATCAGGCAACTTGTGTTTGATGTTGGTTGCGACGCATTTTAAATTGAAATTAATGACAAAATAACTATTCCGTTTACCATTTTTTGAGATGGATTTCCCCCAAAAAATTACGTTGTCGATTGTCTAAATTCGCGAATTAAATAAAAACCACAAATGCAGAAAAGCCACATATAAATCAATCGATATTAAAAATCCATTACAACCCCTCTGTTTGGATTGCGCACATATCGAAAGCAGAAAGATGTGTGTTTCAAATGAATTCCATATGAAGTGCTCCGCACAAATAGTACATAATTTTGTTGAAAGTGCTCATTATGTGGTATAAAACATGGCGACAGATTTTCGCCACGTTTGAAGTAGATTAGAACGACTTTCAGGGAGCAATAGTTTTTGTGTACGCCTATTACTTTAATCATTGCGGTGAATCATGATTAATTTATACTCGGCTGCCATAATGATATGCAATCAGTTCAATTGTAAAGGATTTTATGAAGACAAACACTCATTCATATTTGATGACAAATTGTCGATGATGAATATATCAGCCAGAGAATTTCATTCTCCGAAAAATGAATGAAGATTTCAAATGAAATTGAAAATTTATTCATATCGAAGTGCATTTCTTACGCGTACTCGACATATTTTGATTGAATTTAATGAGTTCTCCCTTTAGAATATCTCTATGCATTCATTCGTCCGTGGTTTTTTCTCTCAAAAACACTGCAAATCCATTAGATGATTGAATTTTATGCGAATGCCGAATGCTATGCTTTGCATCGCTCATGTCTAATTGGGTTAATCGGTGAGCCAAAGCTTCAATGCGCTTTGGACCATATTTGTGGATGAAATTTTACCGTGATTCATTTTGATTATAATAGTCGTTATTTGCAGATTTGATGCATTTGCGCTATTTATTATGTAAACCAGGCAAAAGCAACGTACAATCTCTCTATTGAATTGATGATGTCGTGCAGACAAAAAAAATAATATCCAGGTCATCTGATCGCAAATTCAATTTATTCCACTTTTTCGTCATGTCATTGGTTCGATTGCGGAGCGCAAAAAAAATTTATCATCAGTTTATTATGGATTATGGATTGTCAACTACAGCAAAGGAAGCCTAGAGAGTTGGCTGGAGAGAAGAGAGTGTAAAAGCAGGAGCAAGAGAGAGAGAGAGAGCAGTTGAACAAAAACAGGTAAATAACCGTAGAAACATAAATAAACAGTCGTCGAGAGTAAGCATTGTGCTCGTCCAGCGGAAAAATAAATACGAGAGAAATCCCGATAGAGTAAATGTCATTTTTTCGCCCTCGAAGCAGCAAAAAAAAAAATTAAAAATTTTCGGTCTCTCATCTATGGATGCATCGTGCAAAATGCAGTTTGACATAAATATCTATGACACGCACGTTTCGCATTGACGCAAACAATGTGACTGAAAAAACGGATGTAACTTTCTCCGTCTGTCTCGTTCGTTCCAGTTTTGTGTAACTCTCGTTTTCTTCTCTCCGTTTGGTCTCTTCCAAATTTTTTGTCATTTTTCTCTTGTGTGCATGTGCCATCGATTCATCCTTTTTTTTTAAATTGCAATTCGCAAACAATTTTCAATTTTCCATTCGTTACAGAAAAAACATTTGCATGCAAAAAAGAGACATTTTTGTCATTGTTCGAGCATTTTTTACTGCATTAAAATTAACCAAAAAGATCCATTATGATTTTTCGCGAATCGTACGATACACGGGAAACAATGCCAAAGGAAAAATGACGTGTTCTGCATAAATAATTTGTTTCAACCAAAGTGCACCTTTATTGGCTTTCGCATTGGACATTCATTCGGTCCGCCTTGCCACCGAAAAGAATATATGACCAGGCCACATTTCTGAAGTAATTCAAACTATTTTGCATTTCAATGGCGTTCGAAATTCGTTTCGTTCAATGGACACGAACAAATTTAGCTTCGCCATTTTTTTTCTATACCATTCGAAAGCCTATAAATGACAAGCACGCCTGCAAACGTATGAACAGCAAATACATTAAATTACCTTAAAGCCCAATTCAAAGCACATACCATAACTCTACGTATTCTATTTTGTTGTTGTAGTTTCTATTTTTCTATTTTGTATTGCTTCGTCGGTACGGTGTATGCGAACGGTTGAAAAATAGAGATGTTGAGACTGAAACCAAAGCGATAAACTTACCATGATCATTGTCAATATTATCGTTGCAATTCATTTCCAATTGAATGGAGCAATCGGGACCAGACCAGCCTTCGATGCACACGCATTTGTATTCGCCGTCCTCAAGTGTACACTGTCCATGACGCGAACATCCATTTTCGCAACCAGCTTCAGGGAATTGATGTGCAAAAAAAAACGAACAGCGAGAAAGAAAAAAAGGGGAAAAAATCGAGTGAATATAGTGAAACAGAAAGCAAAATAAGTTCGATTGAAAAAAAGTGAATACATTTCTACATGTCTAAAGACTGCAAAAAAACGGGAAAAACAATGTGATTTTGTGTCGAGCTTATCCTGAAAATGTTACCGTTTGAGCGGTAATCATTTTGCGTTCGTAGCTGTTAATCAGCAATTGAAAACGCATGAACATAAATTCAAAGCCTTACGAATCGACTGGAAAGTTAAATAAAATCATGCCGATAATCACATCGCATTAAGAGATGAAAATAGATTTTCGAGACACTTGCGATAATTTTACGCCCATGAGCGTCGAAAAGAATGGGCAAAAATATAAAAAGTTGCAAATTCCAGGAAAAAATGAAACTAGGAAAAAAGTTGAAAGTCGCTTCTTTTCTCTATCTCGGCGACGAAATTTTCAAAAGCAATTGCTTTTGTTTTGAATTTACAATGTCTTTGAAACCTTTTCTCGGAACCTGTCTTTTATGTGTCTATTCGTTTTGGTCCTCGGAGAACAGTTTGTGTGAACCAACACTTTTTTTTTTTGTTCGTTCGTCGGGTTGTTAGCATTGCGTTTCGGCGACCGTTTTTATACAACGAAAAATCGAATTGGCGAAGAGTTGCGCTCTCTTAGGACTTTATCTCTATTGAATTTTTACAAACATTCCAACAAATTCGAAAAAGTTATTTCAAGTGTCAACTGTCAACAGAATGTTTTTCTCTCTTTGTTTTATTGGTCTATGTTGTGATATTTTTTTAGCTGCGAAAAATTCCGTTGGCGTTACCGTTTCGTTGGCCCTCTGAATCTCTTTTAGATTTGAATATATGTGTCTCACGCATTTTATTTTCTTTTTAAAGTGTATCAGAAAAAAGGGAGCATTGCTCAAAAATATTTCAAGAAATAGCCTTTTATAAATGCTGACGCGACATTATGGTATTCCCTTCTTTTTGTGTTGAATTTCAATCGAAATTTTTTTGATATAAATATACTATATTTTTTTTATATACTTACGCAACGTGCAATGACGTCCATTCCAGCCTTGAGAGCAGACACAAGTGCCATTTTTGCATTGACCGTGTTCAGCACATCTTGAATCGCATGGCAATTGATCGCATAGATTTCCAACATAACCCGGATTACAGCGACACTTTCCGGACTCACAAATTCCATTTGGTCCACAGTCCAAGCTACAAACAGCTGTACAAACATAAAAATTGAATAAGAAAATAGCCACATACATTCATATAAATAATAATATTGCTGCGTTTTATTATCCCGCTTTTATCTCAATCGCACGATATTCGTGAGTAATTAAATTTAAAGGGTGACATAAAATGTCATTCGATGATTGTAAATAGGGCTAAAGAAATTTAAATAGCTCTCTGCGTTTGCCTTCGCTTTTTTATTATTAAATCAAGCGTATAAATACTGGTCATCACATCGGATATTAAAGAAGATAAATGTGTTCGGTTTTGAAGCGGATAAGACATTGTTGTATGTAGAGAGATGCATGTGTACAACAGAGGTGCACATCACACATTTTATGTTGATAATAAATTTACAAGCGATATCGTTTGTCATTGTAGCCAATGATGGGCCTTCGAGATGCGAGATGACAAACGCTTATTTTTGATATGCCATAAAATTCGATCGAATTACGAAACATTGTATACTCGAACGACTTGAGTAATAACATTTAATTGAAAAAGAAAAACAAGAATTCGAGAGACAGAAAGAGAGGGAAGAAACACAAATAATGGCAAGTGCTAAATCTTCCTATAAAATTGCTTATTTTAAGTGAATTGAACTTGTTCTTATCAGCCTATTACGCACACAACATTGAGCACTATATTCAATGCAAAAGGTAGATAAAATGCAAAAGTTTCAAGTTTGAGCCGAAAGAGGAAGAGATTGAATGAGTTTTAGTTTAAGTAAATTTTACTAAATAAATGTAAATGCCGAAAAATGAAAATAATAGCTAGAAGATGTGCAACACCGCACAGTTGGGTCAAGTGTAACTCCATTTGATTATAGTTATGAGTTTTTTGTGGTGTGTCTCGTTAAACCGATTTTTTATTAAGCAATATGGTGCACTGGCCGCTATTACAATGTGGATAAAATGATCTATAAAAACCACAATTTCTCGCTCTCGCTCTCCAATTGCAATGCCAGTTTATTCTAGAGCATATCCATTTATTTTGATGGCATTGGATTGGTCGATCATGTAGACATATATGAAAAGTAATTACAACTATTTTACATTGGGCATCGACATACGCAAAAACCACATACTCAATCCCAAATGGTCAGATACAGGGAGTGTGTGAGAGAGAGAGAGAACCATATGCTAAATATAGTGTGTGTGCACACACTTAAAAGTTATTGCTGCGCTTTCGAATGCATTTTCTTTGAATTTGATGGCTCTTGAAAAAGTTAAAGTGAACATCTCACGTTTTGAAGGTGCAGATCAAAATTCAGGCACTGCATTCACTTAAACACATACTGGCACGGTTGGTTTGTGTGTCTGTGTGTGTGTGTGTGCAAAAGCAGAAAGGCCATTAAAATCAGAGCTGAAAATTGCAATAACATACAAAATGGTTACAGATTGAATATATATTCTTCAAAACGAGCATTGATGGGATGGCAACGTCAGCAGCCCCAACGTAAAAAGTAATTCAAAAAATATGTGATAAATCTATTTAACCACGTGCACGTTTTACTATGGTCGATCGTAAAACTTTTCATTTGTTATACGATGAGTTAAACTGAGCGAGCGAGAGTAGAAGTGTGCGATGTGCGTGTCTCTCTCTCTGGCTCGCTCTTTCTGTTTTTCTCTTCAATTTTATGGTTCGTTATCATTTGCCAGCACGAATGGAATATGTTTTATGGCAAACGATGACAAAAATTATATGGTATTCTTTTGCGAGCTGAACAAATGCACTTCTTTTTCGCGTTGTTATATTGCCCGCGCGCTCATCTTGAACAAGAGAGAAATGTATTTTTTTATATTTATATTCGCTTAATATTTACGGTGTGATAGTAAATTTCGCGCGATATTAATACGAATCTGCCGCATGCCCATAACGATGAATTAGTAAACTTTTTAACGAAAAATTATGACACACTCGATAAATGAATATATTCGTATTAAAATGATTCGTTGGGTTATTAATGTTTGCATATCTATTTTTCTCACTCTCGACTGAGCATTTACATTTGGTTCGACATAAAATTCATCATGAGCGTACCCATTACAGTGGTAATATCCAAGAGGTTTGCGATCTCGTGGTTTCGAAAATGATGGTGGCCTGTTTGCGTTAGTGCCAACATTTTGATGTGATACGTTAAGGTTGGCGGTTGCTAAGCGATTTTTCGGGGGCACTAATGTAAAATGGAAAACCAATGTGCGACCATGCGAAAAATTCATTTAAATTTTGCACCCGAAATTTTATACTTGAATGTGAAATGTCGAACCGCAGTATCCCATAGATGGTTGAGATTAAGAAATGTACGAATTTCGAAGAAGACATGAAAGATAAAAAAACCGTTGATTTTCCTTCATTCGGATGAAAAATTGAATATTTATGATGTAAATCTTTTAATTCTATTTTTTTTAGAAAGTGCTCAAATCCGATTTCCATACCGCAAAAATTCTCTTTTTCCTCTCAACGAAAAAAAGTGCTTGAAATTCAATTTGAAATGGACAAACTCACAAGCAGCGCATAATGAGATTTAACTGAAAAAGAAAATCTACCTTGAGAACAATCTGGTCCAGTCCAGTGACGGTCACAGATACAAGTGCCAGTTTCTAAATCGTATGTTCCACGTTCCGAACAACCTGGCAAACATTGATAAACTTGTTGATCAACGGTGCTACAGTCTTCTCCTTGCCATCCAGCTTTGCCTGCAAATAGTAACAATGAACTCGTTTGAATGTGTTTAAAAAAAATCGATTTAAATAGTTAATAATAGAGTGTGCAGTTCAATAGAAAAAGGAAGTTTAGCTTACAGAAACATTGTCCATTGATACAGGTTCCATGACTAGAACATGTTGGATCCATACAGTCGGCTGAAAACAAAATCACAATTGAAAATTTGAATAGCTCTCTAACAAAAGTGACAAGAAAAAGATGTGATTTACATTATGAACTATGGACAAAAAAAAACTTACGTTCAGAACAGTCATTTCCTTTGAAGCCCCGATTACAATGACACTCTCCTTCAATGCATCGACCTTTTCCATTGCAACCTGGCACTTGACATTCTCCTGCTGGGATTTCACATTCAGCACCTTTGTAACCTTCATGACAGTGACACATTCCACCTGAATAGTCAAGATTGTAGAAGATTTCCGTATATTTAAATGAATAAGTAAAAGAGAACAAATCTAATTTCACTTACCTCCGTAAGTTCCATGCCCAGAACATAGAACGGGACATACGCCTGAAAGAAATGAAAAAAATTCGAATAAATATATGAAAATATCAATTTGAAAGTAAATTTGCTGTGGCACAGACACCAAACAAAGATTCGATGTGTCTGAAAGGAGCGTTTTATTGTGAAGTGGAAAGCAAAAATTTACACTCAAAAAAATAATTTGTAAAAAAACGGCACAGACAATTTTAAATCCATATGTAACCATTTTTGTGACGCCTCTTTCACTCTGCCCGAACATTTTCAAGCATCTTGCTAATCTACTTCTAAGTTCAACGATATATACATGCTCTTTTTCCAATTTTCCACACTCACACTCACTTCGAAATCAACAAAAATTGAGTTATGAATAGAAAAATTGTATTTTGATTGATTTTTATTGTGACTTTTTTTGTTTGCCTTTGTAATGCTTCGCATCGCATCTTTCTCGTTCGACATATATAAAAAAATATATGCTCAAGCTGAGACGGCAAAGAGCCATCGAATCGATGCGAATAGACGACAAAACGGAAATTGGGGTAATTGAATTTCAGCTTCTAGCCGAACAAACAGCATCAAGACGGAGTCTCTATTTCTCTATGAAATACTAGTCCGGGCACAACGAAAAACGACAATCCAACGATAACACAATGGATTTTAACATCATTCTCTCTTTCGAAGTTTTCTCAAATAGAGAAAACAACGAAAAATCTCTCTATATATGGGACGAGCATTTCGTTTAAACAAAAGATAAGAAACACAAGAGGGTTGCAAAAACCGGACACTTTTTGATGTTCCCACACATATACACACACTTTTTGTCAATCAATTTAACTTTGAAAATATCACGGATAGAGGATTCAATGGCAAAGCACTAAATGGCAGAAAATACACATATTTTTCGTCAATTTTTTGTTTTGTGTTGTTCTTCTGCCTTTATGGCACGTACTGAATTTCAAAGCGATTCTCTTTTTCGTTGGACAAATCGATTGAAAACATAAATGTAATAAAAATGAAATGGATGGAAAAAATTGTTGTGTGCGTGTTGTGTGCGCGCAAAAAAAAGACCTTTTAACAATATAGATTTTTTTTGTTCTTCGCATTGATTGAAATTGTTCAGAAAAGTAATTATTTTGCCAGTGTCACCAAAGAAAATGCATTTCGGAGCACAAAATGAAGAAGAGAGATGAGAAAAAATGCGACGGTGATAGAACCCTGCCAGAAATAATTTGCTCTTTCAAAAAACAATTACAAAGAGGCTTTTGACGGGGGCGCACAGATGATAAGGCCGATTGTTCGTCCACTGCTGAGTAAACATGTCACTTTTCATTGTGCTAAATTGAATACAGAACAAAAACGAGAGTAAAAAAAAAATGAAACGACGAGAAACAAGAAAAATGTTATAAAACTACATCATTTTCCACTTGATACCGTTGTGAATGAGATGCCAGACAGCAAAGTCATGCATACACAGCAGGGATTATAACCCTTTCATGTTTGGCTTAGTTTAATTAGATCTACGTTTCGCTTTTCATCTCTTTCATTCTTTTTTCCCATCTCCCAATCTCCCATATCCAAACAACGCTTGTTCACTTTTTGATAAATACGGCGACGACGTGTGTTAACTTCATTTTTGTCATTTGCATTCTTTATTTCTCCCTTTGAATCCTTCTGCATCGTCCGGTTATCGCACGTCAGTGTCAAGATTAAATACCGTTGATATTTTTTTCTCTCTACTTTTCTAATTAAAAATTGCTCTCTTGTATTCGTTATGCGAGGGCATTAAGAGTAATGTAATCTGTCATTTTTTTTCTCTCAAATTCAATTGCATTTTGCATTCGATATTGATATCGGTGTCATACCACCCACGTACGCATCCCCATATGCTTTTAATATGGGAAAAATTGTTCAGCTAACGACATGGCTGAGATTTGATACTTATTTTTCGTTTTGTTTTCATAGTTACATAAATGAATCTTCGCATTAATATATAATCTGCCATCAATAAGTACATAATACGCAGTTTCAATCCTATTTCGAATATCATCAGCGCGCTTCGTAAACCCAAATTCAGACTGCGCTCATTTTCTCATTTATTTTGGATTTAATAGCATTTTCTTCATCAAAAACACATTGTTCATTGTTGGAGCGAAGAGCGATGCTGATACATTTCGCCGGAAAATAAGTATGAGTGTGTCTGGGGTTGACAGAGCTAAAAATTTATCTCGAAATTCAATCAATGATTCTTCACATCGAAAGATTTTAATCTTTAATGTTATTAAATTGGGGAACGTGCAAATAGTAAAATATGGAGGCGAACGTATGAAGGAAATTGAGAAATGCACACACATGCAATCATCGAAACGTCATCGTATGATGGGGGGTCGCTTTGGCTAATTTAACGCTTGATGGATTTTCTTGCGGGTTTCATAATTAAACAAAAATTGGATCAAAAACAATTCCACAAAGCTTATTTTCAAATGAAATACAAGAAAAAAGTGAATTTTACTTACTTTTTGAGCAATCGACACCTTGAAAACCGTCAATGCAGTCGCATTTACCTATAGATGTGCCAAACCGATTAACGATATGTTAATACAATTGTATTTTGATGATATTTTATTAGGATGCTATTCACTATACCGAACTTAATACGCGCCATTTGTGGTTTTGCGTGGATTTTCATACAAACGAGAGTATTTTTTCATTTTTTGTGCTCTATACCGAGTCTCCGAGAGTGTCATATAAAAATCCATGTAAAATTGAAAATGGCGCGTATCAACTTCGATATCATAATACTTAATACTCATGTTGATACGCGTATTATGATTGGTCTTAATAGTTAATAAGGCATTCGTGAGTAGTAAGTATTAAGTAATATGTTAATAATTCTATATTACTGGAACATACCAAGATAGCATGATCCACGTCCTGAGCAATCGTTCGGACATGTTGTACTGACACCTTCGGCTTCGCCAACAATTAGTGTGACACTATGTGCCAACAATTCGTCATTGTAAACGGATAAAAACCAGCGTCCAGTATCGAGATATTGTAATAAGCTAACATTCACCATCATGGTGTTCATGTCAAGTGATGGGGCCGCATCGATGGCCGAACGTTTCGATATCAAATGCTCTTCGTCCGATGAAAAATGTAAATTGTCTCGAATGAAATTGGCAGTAAAACTGTCACGTGCTGATGTTCCATCGAAATGATGTTGGCCATTGTGTGCCGATATCGAAATATCCGATTGAATGTCATTATGATTTATACCCATACTTTGTTGTGCATAATGTAATGGCATTGGTGTTGAATGCATTTCACTTTTACCATTTTCATCGTCCAACATATCCTTGGTGTGTTCGTAGTAATTGTGAATATCGAGTAACATTTTTTCGTTAACATTATCAATTGGTTTTGTGGTGGAGCTGCTGCTGCTACGACGACGACGTCGTAGTCGATTATCAACGCGTCCGCCCTTGATGAATTCAGCAAAATCGTATTGTGTAACACTTGGTGCCACATTACGACGACCATAAACCGCAAAATTTGCACCCCACGGAAGTGTGAAATTGATTCGAATGAATGCTGGATGCTTATTCTTGAATTCCGAATTCCAAAATTGATATGGTGGTATTGTTGCATGATACTGTTCATTGAATTCACGAAGCTCAAGCACTGGACGCTGTTGTTGTTGGGTTTGATGTGCCTGCTGTGCAATTGACTGTGGATCTTGATATAGTTGCGATAAACTACTTTGCACACCATTCGTTCCTTGTGATGTATGCTGCTGTTGAGTCGTGTAGCTATTATGTTCGGCCGTACTTGTTAGCAATGATTCTTCGGTTGGTGAGGCTGTTGGTCCATCGGAATTTTGACTTATGTGATCATGTGTCACCGATTTTACATCTTGTACCAGAATACAATTATTCGGATCGTATGTTGGTTTCATCGAACTAACTGCTGATTGCACAAATGTTGAAGAGCATTGCGATAGAAATGAAAGAAAAAGAGAAGAAGAAAAAAACACAACACACATTGGTTAGTTAATGGCATGAAATAGTGAATTAATTAATTAGTCAAATAGGATCAAATGGCATACATAAAAACTACTTCTACCAGCATACACACAAGCGCTCGCGCACAACACAAAAACTAGCTCAGCTTCATTCACATAAATAAATTAGATTAAATTACGGTATATGGTATTTCGCATTCGTTCACACTAATCTGCATTTGCCAAGAGAAAATAATTACTCATTACACACACGGCGAAAGTGAGGCGACGGAAAGATGAGTGAGCATTGAGATGCGTCACAGGTGAACACATATTTGTTTGATGGATTTTGCTTGAGTGCTTCCATTGCCTTCCATGTTAATTAATTCAGCAAATATTTATGAAGTCGAATGTACTTGACATGTGGAATTCTTTGATTTTTACTGACGCATTGCGATTCTTTTTTTTTATTCAAACTCATTGACATTCACTTCCGATATGTGTTCCACATAATATGCTTGGTTTGGCAACCATTTGGATCTGTGACAAACATTATCGTTGCCATGCATCACAAGTTCTAACACATCTTATTTCCATTAGCAACAGACGTATGTGTCGAGAAATTGGGAGCTCGGCATATACGGGCACATTGAATAATGTTATGGAATCGTTCAGATTACTTGGGGCGGAAAATATGATCGACTCACCCAAAAAAGTGACTTCCCCAAAACACTGATTGTTAAATGAATTTACATTAATTGAGTGTATTTTGGAGCAGAGAACATTCATCCATCTTAAAATTAAGATAAAAATCAGCAAAGCCATGTTACACAATATCTACTCGATAACAACAAATTTTGTCATTAAAATCAAATATGAAAAAGAGGAGATGGCACACTGAAATGAATCGATGAATATCGAAACTCCACCGCTTTGAAGATAATAATGTAATGTAAAATCATATCTGCAGCTGATTAGATTCTACACATCGGTGCTGTTGTTGTTGTCGTTAACGAGTTTAGTTCATGTGCACATCTTTAATTCATGTTTCAAAGTAATGCATAATTATTTTACATAATTTAGCATTTGATAATCACTTGAATTTTCAGAGAAAATCACAACAAAATCTCTTACAATCGCACTCGCCCTTTCTCTCGATCTCAATTTCACTTACTGTCGTGTTAATTTTGCCAGCATAAATGACATCGAAACTCCATGATGAAACAAGAGATATACAGAGAGAGATGAAGAGAAAGAGCGATTTGTATAAAGTGAACTCAAAAGCATATGTCTGCAAAGACATTTGGAGAGATGTCCATAAAAACGCTTGTTCAGCTTGCATGAACAGATTAGTCGATAATAATTATATTCATAAACTAATCGATTCAATGGTTTCAGCAACGTATTCTCGCACTCGTACATACGCACGCACAACATTTGGTCGCTTCGATACAATGGAGCATGACACTAGCCAGACGAAATAATTACTTGGGATTGGTTTTCTTTCTCGAATGGATTTTGATGGCGGCGGCAGCGGCACCATCATTGGCAATGATGGAGTCGCATGTGTGTACTGCTGCTGCCAAGAAAATTAAATGCTTTTTGAGAAGTGCGATGAGCGCAAGTAAATGAAGCAGAATAAGCAAAATGTTTAAGTAATAAGTTTCAGTCGGTTCTAATCTCAATGCAACCATAATGGATGATAATGTAATGTGTTATAAAATTCCGCCTAATTCACATCGCAAGTGCTTGCCTTTCACAAACAGAACGAATAACTATGTTGGAGGCAACTCAAAGCGATTTACTTTTTTCTCCATTTTTTTTCTCTTCTTTCTCTCTCAGTTGTTGGATTTTGCTAGAATCACAGTCTGCATTATCTCATATTGCCATGCATTCTCATTCAGTGGCCACATTTAATCTATGTGTTTGCATTAGTGTTTATATTGAACCGTGCCAGAAGCTTAAAATGGCTCTTCCTTTTTATGTTGGTCGATTCCAACTGTTTTTTTTTCACTCTCTCTCTTCTTGACACAATCACACACATACGCCTCTGCGTGAGAACACTCTTGTTTCAGAGTTTGTATTAAGCTAAAACCAGTTGTTGAATGGTTGCCAAACGCCTTAACTGGATTAGTTTTCGTTGTGAGAAATACATTTTCGCATACCCGAAAAGCATTGAAAACTTGGCGTTGGTTGTTTTATGTTTGGTGGTTCCAAACATCGTAGTTCCAGCTCTACATGTTTTCCGCTTTTCTTGTGGTTGAGCGATGATTATGTGGAACAGCAAGAATATGGATTTAAGATGAAGATGAAACCACTAGCTACAACCACAAAATGAACCAGATAGCACAATGCTCCAAACACGATGGATGCTACTTAGCCGCCAAACGTATTAATGAAGTCAACGACAACATACGCTGGCGAGGAAAGAGCAAGCGATAAAGCAAAAAAAGACCATAGATATACCATAAGAAATTATAAATAGCCAAACAGATAGAAGATGTTTGCATTTCATAACCTCACCACTTAGTTGTTATTTTGTATAATTTTTGCATTTGGCTTCGACCATTTTCTGTTATTATTCGCAAAAATATTATTAAAATGCTCAACAAAACAATGTGAACATGGCAAAACTTTCGGCGACTCTCTCGTTTTTTTTACTCACTCTCTCTCCCGCTCTCTCTCTCTTTTCGAGCTTTCTTCACTGCGATGCTGTTGTTTTGCATGATACACCGCTTTTTTCTTCATATTTTTTTCTATCCATATGGATGCTATTTCCAGCATTATGGCTGAAAACGATGCTGAAATGACTTATGGAAAAGTTCAAAGTATTTCTCATTAGTAAACTGCGAGTCATAAGAATATTAAATACCACATAATCTATCTCGCTGAGATATACACGAATAACAGAAGTGAACGCAAAATCATTTCTTTTGTTCGAAGCACATGAAAGACTATTTGGGTAAAGTTTTTTGCCCTCTGCGTTCTGCGAGCATTCTCACTCATTATTTGCATTGTTTTCAAGCAATTCAGTTTGGTTGCGCAGAACTTTGGCAAAACAAAAATTGAAAAAAAAAAAAAAACTTTTTTCAAGATAAAGTCCGCCACCACTTTCAGAAATGATGAAGATCGCGTCAATGTAGTTGTTTTTTTTTTGTAGGCAGAGAGAAAAGTGATGATAAGGGAATGTAGAACAATAAGCAGATATCTGACGTTGATAGTTTCAATTTTGTAAAACCACTGAAAATGCGCATCTATTAAGGTTTTTCAGAATAAACAACAGAGTGACCACACAAATGATAAGCAACGCATAGCTTATGTATCAAATAGAATAATAGCGGTAATCTTTCAACTTTTCATTTTTGCATTTTGCGACAGAAATCTTCAAACTTTGGCCAATTTAATGGATTTTATTTATTTATAAACTAATTTTGAAAGGCACGAAGTATGAGGGAAAGAGAGACGGACAGAAAGAGAAAATAAGATATACAAAAAATATAATGAGGAAAGATGAAAGCAGAAAGACAAGTGACAAGAATATAGTGATAGTGACTACGTGAGTCTCTTGCCAAAGTTCATAGAAATAAACATGTATTCTATGAACAAGAGTTTGTTGAAAAATATTTAATGCAAAATGGATATCAGGATGTCACATGTGAGGTCGTGTGTTTTCTCTGCCAACTCAGCTAATGCTCATGATGTATTTATGAGCTCAGCTTCGCATCACTAGCATCTATTTTAGTTAGACATCTTCTTACTATTTATGATTATTTCATTTTTGTCCGAGTTTTTTTCTACTTCGCCATAAAACTGCAATGAGCTACGTTTTCTCAAGTCTTCAGTTTGCAGTGACGTTTGCTTTGTCGTTCCGTTTGTTTGCAATTTGCACTGCATTTCAAATTCTTTCGTGGAAAAAAGAAATAAGTGGATTTTTTTCGACTCGAGAGGAATAAAAATGGTAATGAAGCTCGAGAAAAAGTGAAAGAGAAGAAGGGAGCGAGTTATTGCCAGTAACGAAACGACAAAAATAGACATAGCACATCGAATGAAATTAATTCAAAATAACCGAAGGAAAAATGCTTGTGCGCTTTTTTGGGCCAGAGAATTCGTTATGATAAACAAACAGTGATTATATAATGATTCCGACAACTGCATATCGGTATACATATCATCATCAAAATATATCTGAAGTATATGTTAAAGGAATTTGTTCGACCCATCAAATCTAATAGAATTGCGTAACTTTGGATATAAAATCAAAGTTTGTAATTTAATATGTTGTCTTCTTCATGCTCTCTGACCATTCTTTATCCAACGAATTTTCGTTTGGCGCGCAAAAACTCCCTCTCTCTGTCTGCACATCTATATCTTTACCAACTGAATGAGAGAGAGAGAGAGAGAGAGAGAGAGAGAGAGAGAGAGAGAGAGAG
>NW_022198383.1:3166214-3191059 GCF_009176525.2 Contarinia nasturtii | reverse complement strand
TTTTTAGCGACCAAAATTCCTAACCCCAAAAAGCCGCGACCAAAATTCTTTTTCACATTTTTGGTAGCGACCAAAGTTCCTTTCACCGCGACCAAAATTCCTTTCGTAGCGACCAAAATTCCTTACCCTAAAAACCCGCGAACAAAATTCTTTTTCAAATTTTTTGTAGCGACCAAAATTCTTTTTTAACAGCGACCAAAAAACTTTCATAAAAGGAATTTTGGTCGCAGCGACTAAAATTCCATTTCTTTGGCGGTCAAAATTCCCGCGACCAAAATTCACAGAGCCCTTGAGTTTTGTGCACAATTTTATTAAAGTGCGTGATGGGCTGATTGATTATGGTGATTTTATATAAATTAATTTTTTATTTACAAGCTAAAGGAACAATAGGTTACTTGTTTTATAATTTAATTTAGCTGCATTCATTATTTTGAATTTTTCAGAGATCTACATTTGCTTATAATTAGTTTTATGATTTGGTTGATTTTATTTTTTATTTAATTTCACTTAGAGGGAAAAGTTAAAAAAAACCTCTAGGTGATTTTATAATCATCCATCAGCACATCTAGTCGACAAAGAATCGATTTCGGAGTCAAACTACATCGTTTTTTCCCCCGTAACCAAAATCGATCCTTTGTCGACCCACTCAAATAAAATGGCGTCACTTAACGTGATATGGGCTGCCACGACATTGTCCGCATCCAGGCTGAATCGGATGTAGACATCAGCAACCGTGGTCGGAGCGCCGGTTGATTTAACCTCTTAAAATATACGGAAAATATACGTGAGTACAGAGAGAGCGTGTTATGTTGGTGGTGCGATTTTGAAGCCGATGTTTTCAGATCACCAACACAACTTGCTCTCTCCCTATTCTCTCTCTCATTCGGATGCAACACAAATAAACGAAGCAAAAATAAACATGTGATTTCGATTGTGGCACAAACGATTCACTTCTCTCTCTCTTTATCTTTCACCCCAAACATATAAGAGCATGCTAGTTTGGTGTTGTGCGATTTCGGTGCGTGATTTAATTATTGCACCAGCTTAATATGCTCTTTGCCTATCCTCACTCTTCATTTGGGAGCGACACAAATTAATCGATCAATACATGTGCTTTACTTTTATATGCATTGTTCATGTTCGGCAATTCTATGTCCCGAATACCGCTATGAACATATGATATTCTATTCGGCACATATAATGCGTTTTTTTCTTTCTCTCTAAAATCAATGCCGATTTTTTTTAAAAATAAAGCCGGCACATCGGCAGCAAAAACCCTCCGCTCTACTCTTGCTCGCGTATTGATTGAGACTGATTGGCAAACGTCGCACTTGACGTTTGCCAACTGGTGTTTGCGCTACATTCTTCAATAGTTTTTTCGCTGGATGAAACACAGAAAGCATTGTGTTATCTGAAATGCTTATGATTTAATGATTTTCTAACCTGAGAGTCAGCACTTTTTGTATGGCGGTGTTACATTTCAATAAGTTGTGAATAGAAGTCTCGCTTTCATTCTCGGACATTCATATAATTTTAGATGATTGTTTACGCCACAATCGATTCGACGTTCAACAAGTCAACTAAGCACTTAGATGTGAAAACACAAATAGTACCATACTCTGTAAGACAAGATCAATAGCTATTGTTGAAACGCCGTTTCAAAACGTCACCGTCTATTATCGTTTGTGGCGTTACTGTACGAAGACATTTGTCAGTAGGCTCACCGTGTGGCTAAATGTTGATACAGAAAATTTATCCCAATTCAATTGGCAAGTATGTTCAAAATTATCAATTTTCCGAGCTGTGAATAAAACACCGATATGTAACACGAATTTTTCATTTTTATTTTGTTCTTGTTTAGTACATTTTTTTCTCGTTTACTAGTAAGTTCATGTTCTTATTTATTTGAATGTCAACCATTCTAATCATAGTAATTATGAATACGCTTCTTTTTTTCTGTTGATTTTATCTACTACTTGTTGCTCGGCATAGAAATTGGTATGATTTTCTGTGATTTAATTTGTATATTAACATGCTGCATGCGGTGGCAGCAAGGGCAGAAAATTCATTACCACTTCCAGTGCCATCTCAATTGCTGAATATATACTACTGTGCGTGTGGCTTTTTGATACACAGACGAGTCAAACGAACAGTAATGTATATCCAGGAAATGAAATGGAGCGAGAAACAGTATTGAGTTTTTTTCTCTTGACGCCACCGTGTATGACATGCAAGGGTCGAATTTATTCTTTGAAGAACAAAGAGGATTTTCGATGCTCCTTTCCATAAACGATATAAATCACATTTTTTGTATTTTGCTGAGCATCTATGTATTGCCCTATGATTTTTTGAGTACATAATTTGTTTCATATCGCAACTTGTGTTCGATTTAATTCACTTGTATTCAGGTGAATGTTTTCTATTAAACCTCGATACAAATGACATTTATATTCAAAGACAATAAAATGCAATGACATTATCAACTATTCGATCTGTTAACAAAAAATACGATGCTTCATTCTGAATTGTTCGCAAAGAATTTTTGTATCAGCTTGTGTTGTTGAATCGTATAAAAATGATATTAAAACCAATGAATTGTTTGTACAGTGAATATCCAAAATGGTTAAAAGACAATTGCCAAATTAAAAAAAAAACTCATCAAAATGTCCTGCATTTAAAATTTAATCTGATGAAATGTTCGAAATGTTCACTCAAAACATTTATAAAAAAGACATATATTTATTGTGCATATTTTATATGGCAGTGTTTGGTGTTTAGCTCACGAAACCCAAGATGCCATTTGTTTTTTATTTTAGATTTGTTTATTATCTTTAAAATATTTTGCATTTTGATTGCGTATTTTGTAAATTTGTCAATTTTGTTTGCAAAAGGTTATTTTAAAAGAAATGTTTGTGCATGTTTTCATAAATTTTGCATTCGTTTCTGTTTGCTTGAAAATATAAAATGGAATTTAAAAAAAAATGACAAAATAAAAATGGTAGAATAAAATGTGGTCCGAATTCAATTTCGATATGATTTATGCTGACTATTATTATAGAAAATTCGATAGTGTATTCAAAACAATCAAAATTGATCGAATTCCCAATGTTCTAAAGCAGTTTTCGATTCATCATCAAATCGTTCAATTATTTTATATACAATGAGAGTGTGAGAGAGATGCATATTGCATTTATTCAGCATGTTTAGTTAATAGGAACATACTCGATGTGACTTAAATGTTGCACTTTCATATAATGACTATGACTTAAGTTTTGTGATTAATAACTTCATCATTTTTCCATACCATTGATTATACATTTTATTTTCAAACATTATTAAATCATTTTATATTCAAATTAACGTTAAATCGAAAAGACGGGAATCGCTACAAAAAACGTTTTCGGATCAAAAAGTGTTTCATTTAAAATGTTCATAAAATTGTTTTGGTATTCAATTGAATTGGTTGGATTTTGAAATGTGGAATGTGAGCTACAGATGTGATTGTTCCCTTGTTGATTTCGCTTTGCTCTTGGTTGGTTTATTGGAAAAAGGTGTTCAAAATTTTGATTGCATATTTTGTATTCGTATTCCAAAAATGTGGTCTCTATGTGTGTGTTTTTGTGTGTGACATTTTTTATTGCATTTGTGTAAACTAGGGCATCTAAAAGAAGGTAAAAATGTGTTTCTAAAATCTCAACTCCACATTCGATTCAATCTCATCATTCGATTTTTTTATTTCGTTCAATAACTAAATCCATTTTGGCACTCATTTATTCTCTAACCGATCACTCGCTATCATTTCCATTGGAGTTTTTAAATATCTAATTTCCTTTGATCGTTCCGATTCACTTAGGCCGATAGATCGGCTTTCGTTCCAAAATGTATGCTACAGTTAATCATTTTCTTTTGGTTTGGTTTTCATTAAGTTTATAATAGTTATATAAATATTTTTTTTTAATGTTTGGTTTTTTTTATTGAATAGCTTGGTGTATCCGATGTAGAGAGATAAGAGCTATCGATATCTAAATTCTATAAATAAATGTGTGTGACATGCAATTTGGCATGGAATCATGCAGCTCATCGTCCGGTGTGCTTGTGACAAACGTGTAGCCTCCTATGTTTGCATAAATAACCGTTTATATTTATTCATTGATTACATTATTGTTATTGACCTAAATGATAATTTTTCTGGTTGTGTTCTACCGCTAAATTTAAATATATATATATATAAGAAATTAGTACAATCAAGCTTTAACAATTGAGAAAGTTTGGGACAAAAGAAGAGATGAGAACGATGGTAGAAAAGATTATCATTCAGTTTTTTTCTTCTTTTTTTGTTTTTTGAAAATATATTTACACGATTGCGCATTTAAAAAAAAAAAAAGAATTTAATTGATCTTTGGCTGCATGCAATATTTTTTTTTCTTCTGCACATGTGATTGGCAACATTGAAAACATGAAATTAATTATATAAAAATTTCGATGCTGAATTTTAATCAAGTCTCTCATATTCGTTTTTGTTCTTAAATTTCCATTTTGTCTTTGAGGCGATCAAGGTCGAACGATTCGAATAATGGAATGGCGCAAAATTAAATGATCAGTGCAAAGAATTGATTTATAACTCTGTCACAGCATAGTCGCTAGGCGCAGGTAGGTTTTGTGTTTGCTCAGGTGGCGGAGGTAAAGGAGGTGAAGATGGTGGTTGGATTGATTGCGGTTGTTGTGGATGATTTGATTGCGTTGTAATGGTGGTGCCGTTCGTTGGATTTGCGATCGATGTGGAGATTGGTGGCTTGGCTGTTAGGGCTGCTTTCGATTGATACAGTGAATCGGCTATTTTTGGTGGTGGAATTGCTTTGCCAGTTGGTGGAAGATTTTTAAATGGTCTTTGTAGTGTGCTAGCATTCGAAGTGAGGGGGTCAGAAAGAATTAATGTAGTAAATCCGATGCAAAAATGTTAGAATTTAAATTTACCGTGTCATTGCTGGATTCACACCAGCTGGAGTTCC
Source organism: Contarinia nasturtii (assembly GCF_009176525.2). Classification (NCBI taxonomy): domain Eukaryota; kingdom Metazoa; phylum Arthropoda; class Insecta; order Diptera; family Cecidomyiidae; genus Contarinia; species Contarinia nasturtii. Next base: position 3,186,050 of record NW_022198383.1, on the reverse strand, counting down.
GTTTGTGTTCAAATTGCGTGGTGATGTGGCATCATTACCATTGCTACCGGCATGCTCTTTGGGTATTTCGGGCAGTGGGCAATTTAAAATCGATGGTTTTTGTGTAGCCGGATTTTGTGCTCCGTTTGGAATGTTTGGACGTGGTCCGAAATTTCTGGGATCAAATTTACCGCCTTGACGTAATGTAGAGTATTTGAAAATCTGTTGTTTGTCACGATTGTCCATCATTGGATCGGGTAAATTGGCATTCGGATTTTGGTCCATTACATCGCGCATTTGATTTTGCGGTGGACGACGTAATGTGGCCGCTCCCGACATGAGGGCGGCTGCATTATTTTGCGAATAAATATTGGCTTGAGGATGCATTTGTGGCGGCATTTGATGTTGACTCGTTGGTGGCGATCGATGCATTTGTGGTTGCAACGAATAATGATTTTGAATTTGCTGCTGATGATAGAGCACATTTTGCGGTAGACCAGCCATCATTTGTTGCTGATAGATATTATGTGCCATTTGTTCGTTGGGCACACTTTGCCGGGGTCGATCTTGCATTTGCTGGTTTGGTTGTGCTTGTGACATTACATATTGTGGTTGAGTTTGATACGTTGGTTGGGTTTGACCGTATTGGGGAATTTGTGCGGGCATTTGATGATATTGAGGTTGAGGAGCGTTTCCTGGTTGTTGATGTTGTTGCTGTTGTTGTTGTTGTTGTTGTTGTTGCATCGCATATTGCCTTGCATCTGTGCAAACTGTTGATTTTCAGTAATAATCATTAGCTTCTAAAGTTTTACATTGCTTGCTTAATGTGGCGTATTTACCATTATTTGGTCCTTTATCCACCACACACAATTTTTAATCATTATTTTATTTACGTGAGAGTCAAAATACAAACAACCACACAACAATACATAAAAAAAAGTAACAAGAAGAAAAGAAAAAAAGCAAAAAAGAAGAAATGTGTCATTAAATTTATATACTTGTTTCGCAAAAGGCGCTACAATGTGTGTCAATTCTACTTGTGTGTGAGTTTTTATTTTCTTGATCGAACAAAAGAGGAAAATAAAATCTAAGAGCCAATGCATTTCTATATAAAGAAAATGTTTGTCATAAACTGAATAATGACACTCACCATGCTTATTGTGATGCTGTGGGCTCATGTGTGATGGGGGCATTCGACCCATCGTCATCGAACCAAGTTGACGCATATTTTGCTGCTGCTGCTGCTGTTGTTGTTGTTGCTGCTGCTGATATATCATCATTTCATGCTTGTTACGACCTGGATGCTGTAATGTGTGCGAACCACTTATAACCGGAGGTCTATAAATCACATAAAAAAATAGGCCAATTAAAATTCATTACAACAATCAATGTAAAACATTCTTGCATTTACCCATTGTGCATATTTCTTGGGAGAGTACGGGCTGTAACGTTGTTATGATTTGGCTGCTGCATTTGTGCGACGCCTTGTTGCTGATGCGATGCATAAGATGCTTCATCAACTTGTGAATGAATAAAATAATTATAGAGTAGTTAACGCATCAATTCTTTTTTGAGTTCTTCAATGTCATTTAAATGATGTCAATCGGCAGGAGAAGACATCATTGAAAATGTTGTGCCCTAGAGCCTGGAATAGTCACCATTCTACTTACCTTGTGAATAATCAATCCTTTTGCGAATATAGATCCAGGTATGCGAGTCAACCTGTTTGAAATCAAATAAAAGGTTCAAATAAAATAAACAAAATCATAGCGTATCTAAATGCAAAAAAATATCCAACGAAAACTTATTTCTACACCAATAAATAATAAGATATATTACAAACCCAAACCATGATAGTCAATAAAATAGCTGCTGTAAAACTGGCTATCAACATCAATACCAATCCGAGTAATCCATTCTCACATAAACCTAGTTGAATTATGGTAAAGTCATATTTAGAACACACTTACTAATTGGGTGTCGAAAACAAAAACAAACCTTTTGTTGCACTCAAATAATTGTGATGAAGAGCTTTACAATCAACCAATGCAGTTAATGTGGTCAAGAGTCGCTCACTTGAATTTAAATCAGCCGTAACTGCCCCAAGTTTTGGTTGTAATCCGGCTGATTTGTACAACACCAATGAAATTCTGTATAAAAATATCAAATCGTCATATTAGCGAATATTTCATATAATATTCCACAAAGAATAGAGAATAGAGAAAGAAGGTGCATACCGTTGAACGATATTCATTGCCGAACGTGCATTAGTGATTGCATTCTGTGACTCTCGCAATCTTAATGTAAAAGGATTCGAACGAAAAGAATCGCATTGCGTATAGTAGAGTAAAACGTCATTTGGTAAATCGTTTGGTGATTGTGACACCAGATAGCCAGCTGGATCCATACATAGATCCCCGACAGCCACCGAACTCGATAGATATAAGCCTGACATTAACCAAGATCCAGTCACCGCCAGTAAACCGCACACACTAAACAAAATCAGAGCACTGCAAGTAAAAGAGAAAAATGAAAAATCAATACCGATTTCAGTCTTTTAAATGAAAAATTTGAATTTTCTTACCATCGTGAGTGTCTGTACACATTAATTAAGCGATGCGACGGCAAATAGGGAAGAGGAAGAACAAAATTAAAGTTTGTCAAAGAAAATTTACGTAAAAGTATGAATAATTGTCGATGAAATACCTTGCAACTCCCACAAGTAAAACTGCGCATAACACAAGTAAAAGGGCCAACACAGCAACCGTTCCTGGCCAACGAATTAATTCATATTGATCTCCTTTCTATTTATGTGACGTAAAATATAACAAAGCAAAATCGTTATAATCAAATTTATTCCGAAAAGTGACCTAGTGTTTATGACTCACCGATAAAAACGAACTGATTGTAACTTGCATCAAAGGTTTTCTAATGTCAGCAGCAGCGTTTTTTGCTGTTGAAACGTTACCTTTGTGAAAAAAAAAATTAATAATGAACATTATATGGATGCTGGTTACGAAATAAAGTTAGTTCTAACGTCAAACTAGATGTGTCATTTATACCTTGTACAACAGTCAACGATAAAATGAGCTGAGAGAGTGCCGTTTGATTGGATGCTGGTTGATCAAAGATGTCGGCTAATTCGACAAGTTGTGGTCTTATTTTATTTGCCAATGTACTTTCCAATGTTTGCGTTTGATTTCGTACCGACGATATAATGTTATCCACTTTTCTTCCGGCTGCCAAAACTTCCGATAAACCATTATGTAAATCATCATTACCATAAAGTCCTGTTCGTTTGTGTGTCAATCAATCATGTCGATGTATGTGAAAAGTTATTTTTTTGTATTTTGGGTGTAGTTTATTTTGTTGGTTTCAATGAATAAAAAATAAAGAAAGAAATTTGTCATTAAAAATTCATTGGATTGCACTTGATTAAATTGAGCTAAACTACTGTGAAGTAGTGCTTTATGGTTGCGCCCAAAGTCTTGCATATGCATGTTGTAATAAAATGGAAAAATGAGTCGTCAAAAGCATTTTTCCGTGAAATCGGATGGATAGATGCATGAGATGGCAAGTCAGCGTCGACCGTCTAGTTGTGTCTCGTCTCATTTTTAATGCGCTTTTGCCGAACCGAACGTTGTTGATTTAATATATTATTTTTGCTTATTCAACTATAAATCCGTTCGTGAAAATCGCAATGTGTATATTTGGCGTGTGTGTGTTTGTAATACAATGATAATCCAAAATGGAAATGGATATCCATCACATTGGTTTTGCATTTTGTCTGTGTGAACAAAGCACCCATTTGGAGTGAACATAAAAGGTGTTTTTTTTCCTTCAAAGGCAAAGCTTCAAAAATATACCGATTTATTAGCGTTGCGCCGTTGATATATTTGTATTAAATTGCGTTGTTATTTATTAATGTGTGGAGAGAGAGAGAGATTCTTTAACGAAACCCATTATGATGACTGAATACATTAAAATGTAAATCAATAGAGGATTGGCCACACACCATCATATATTAACACATTTGTTACCCAAACTATCTATGAACAACAACAGTTTTCCATTTTTATGGCACCTCTTTGAAAGGTTACTATTGCTGCCATATGAAAGGTTGCCATTGCTGTTGTTTTTTTTTTTGGTTTTGTGTGTTAAAATTTCCATGAATTAGCAGAAAATCCAATGGCTTGGCTGGGCTCAGTGTTTACACAACTTTGTGCGATTAGTTAACATTTTATTGTCATTACGTGAAAATGGAAATTTGCCAGCGAACGAACGAAATGACAATGGAAAATGGGTGATAACATAAATTTGATGTGAAAGAAAAATGCACATATACACACACATACATACACATGTACATTGTACAAAGAGGTGCTAGAAGTGCAGGGAAAAAACAAGATTTTTTTTTTCAACACTTGCCTAGGCCAATGGCTGCACAACAAAGCACCGTAACCACTGACAATGTCACTTTCAAGCTCGTTATTGAGTGCTGTGTTCGTGGTTTTCGATCGCAACATCGTGTCAATAAGTACAATAACAGTCCGAACAATGAAAGGATCAGCAGTGCAGCCGGTGCAGAACCGAGAATTCCCAAACTCTGTAAATAAAAGGAGAAAAAAAACGTTTTTTTTAGAATATAAAACGGTCAGTTCTATTGCACTCAATTTTAACTTCGAGGGAAAAAAAGAACAAAAAGAACTGAATGGGCATGAATAAAAAGAGATGGCGGAGTAGGAGAAAAAAAAAACACATATTCTGTTGGAAAAAACGAGCCTTTTCAATTTTTCTCTCTATTTCAAACGATTACATATTCATTCATATTGTCTATTCTATTTGTAATGGAAAAATAAGTACTTGACGTCCTATTTATGCTCCAACATCTATTCAATAGCAAATATGCACATCTATATGAAGACAAAATAGCGGCGGCTAGAGTTCATGCCATCCAAAAACGAATATTTTAATCGCTCTTTTAATTGGATGTTTGTTTGTTTTCTCATCTCCGTTTCTCTTTGTTTTGTCTTATATATTCGGTGCTATATTTGGTCTATTTCGTCATTGATGTTGTTGTTGTTGTATGTTTTGAATTAATCATGCTCATTGGAGTGCAATGCAATTTGAATAGATAGATAGATTGTAACAAACCTCCAGATAAACTTCATCGGTCGGTCGAAAGGTATTATTAGTGCGATGAAATGTGATATTGTAATGGGGCAGCGAATTCAATAGCTTAGCTATCAACGGCACTTTGTATTGATCGTCACTGACACCGTTCACCGCCATCGAAATAAATTTAATAAATCTACGTTCTCTTGATTAAACAAATTGCTCTATTCTTTGTCCTTTTTTTACTACTCAATTCGTTTCATGCACGTACGATTCTCCTCTTTATTTCATCACTAACTTAATAGAAAAAATTACACCACGCAAAACAAATAAATGCGAAAAAAAATCCCACTAAGTGCAATGATACACGTAATTTTCACAATATTATTATTTTATTTTTATCTTTTTTTTTTGCTATTTTTCTTTTCTTTTTATTTATTCAATGACTAAAATAGTGAATCTGCACTTGTCTCGTTCGTTTTCAGTTCGTACAGCGCATAGTAAAAACCGGACATCGAACTCTTGTGTCTTTGGCTTTGTTTCTTATGTGTTCCCGTTTAACCACAATGGAGTACGGATGGTATAGCCGAAAAAAAATCACACTCACTATCTCACATCACATTTATTACACCAGCACATACACTACGCATTTGAGATATTTTTGCAAATAAATAGCAAACGAATACGGTTGATAACACCTTTAACTTAAAAAAATCATGTTCTTTTTCACATATATTGCAATTGATTGATAAAAAAAATGAGTTTGAGGTGTGAAACACAAAAAAAATAATTCCAATTTTTGCTACAGTAAGGGTGTGACCGTATTCTGTGCGCTATTCACATCCGTACACAACTACGAATGACGAACGAACCATTTGGGATTGGGGATGAAATCGGTTTTAGTAGAGTTACAGTGATGCGCGTATCTATGTGTGCGTGTGAATGTACGCGTTCCATATTCGAAGGGTGCTATACAGTGTGTGCATGAGTGTGTGTATGTGTGCACAAGGACCAAATGTGTAACAGTGTAATGCTTTGCTTGTGATTGTTGTTGTACAATTCCTCATGCGACCGAATTTTATTTGGTATTGTTGTTGCAATTCGAATGTGATTCAACTGAAAGGCGCATGTGCGTGCGTCATTTGTTCGCATATGCATTGCTAACAGATAATATAGGAAACGCTGAATCGGGACGCAATGTTTTTGTTCCGTATTTTTGACATTCATTCAAAGAGAGTGACAGCAATCCTGAAATCATGCAATCGAATTCAGCAAAATAACCGTAGTCGCTATTTGAGTAGTACCATATTTTATTTGACATTTATTTTATTTTACAATTATTAAACATGACTTTTGATATTAAAATATGATGAAAAAAACACATTGAGATGAGCATCCACAACGTATATTTAATTTTTCGGCAAATGACAGTTAAAAGCACTTAAAGTTCATGTCTTAACATAAAAACCAGAATCTGCAGGTCCTATTGGTTTTGTTGATGTTTGGAGTTTTTCCTAAGTCCATCATTGGCATCGATGCGCTTCCAGTGTTTGAAGAGAAATATATTACTACTAATGCCATCAACAAAAAGATCACAGTACTTCTGATAAACACCATTTTTATTTTGATAAAACGCGCTTTTCTAAAACCAACGGAGTCGTGCGAACAAATCAATTTGTGAAATAAATAGTATTCGGATACAGCGGCTACTTGAAAACTTGAAATACGATGAGAATGTTGTCCGGATTGAAGATCACTGGCAAAGAATGAGAATACTAGTAGAACAAGGCGACAGAATAAAGGATGTCTGTTTCGTTTGGAAGCCTTTATGCGACTGATATATTTTAATAGTCAAACCTCAGCAGGGTTTGAGAACAACTAATTCGACAAATCAACAAATAATTCTAAAAATCATGATTTGAGATGATACATTCAAATCAAATGAATCATTTGTTTTGAATTGGCCGTGCAACTGATTTGTTTTTTTTTTTGTGATTTGATTTCAAAAAAATTAAATAAAATCATACACATTTAATGGATCATTTGATTTGAATTTGGTCCAAATCAATGATTTGAGAAGAACAGTTGTGATCAGTTTTTTTTGTCTTCATCCACTCTTTTCTATGAAACCTGAAACAACCTAAAAAATGAAATAAGAAGAAAAAGTAAAAAATGCTGCAATTTCATTGTTTTTTCATTGAATTTTATTGTTTTTTTGTGTTTCTTTTCTCCATTGAAAATGTTATGGTTTTTATTTTAAGAAATTATTTTAACACATTAATTCTATTGTATTAATGGTTTTCACGTTCATTGGCGACACAATACAATTAAAACTGCAATTATTCTTCTTTCACACTATTCCTTTTTTTAAATGTTAAAAACAAATTCAGTCCTCTGCGCCTCAAAATGACAATTTAATTTTTGCTAACTTTTTTTCATTCCATTCTATGAAAGATCGTAAAAATGTTTGTTTGTTTTTTTAATTTTTTAGTAGTAGTGAAAAGCATTCTATTCTGAGCTAAGTTTCGTTCTTCATTCCGTTTCTCTATTCGTTTTTGCCACACAAATTTATTTTGTTTATAGATAATAATTTTCGAATTCCACATTGACTTGAGACATTTAAAACAAAATCGAAAAATTTGCCCAAAATCAATGACATAAAGCACCAATTGGAGAACGTTTCAATTTGACTAAAAAATGTACTCAACGAATTTATCTAAATTTATTAAAAAAATCTAATTTCTTTTACTTCAAATGTTGACATTTTGACCAACTAAATTCGCTGCAATAAAAACGTTGGAATTTTTGAGTTAAAAAACAAATGGAAAATGACTTGATATGAATTTTATTTGTAAAAATTCCGGTAACTGAATGAAATTCTGCATTTTTTTTAGCTAAATCAAAAGAAAATTGTTGATACAAATCATTTTTTTGATTTCTTTGTTTATTTCCCTTAATTTATTACATCGTTATCAATTAATTTCACTTTATCTCATTGATTACATTGTTTGTATTTCACTTTCAAATAACATTCACAATTTGTTGGTATTTAGTTTTCATTTAATATCGATAATAATAATAATGTTTATACAAAGACCATAAATATTGGGCTGATTAATTTAATGTTGTGTGGGTGTGTTTTTTTGTCAGATTTTCATGCATTTTTTTCATCAGTTATCAATATTCGTAATAATTTTTTTTTATTAAAATTATGTGTATGACGATTATATATATAATTCAAGAATCATCAGCTATTGCAGTCGTCATTGATGAGATACTTGTGTCTGTTGTTGTTTTTTTAAACTCCTTCTTTACGAAATCGTCATTATTTATGGTTGAAATGATGGACGATTTTTTTAAAAGAATGAGCAATGTCATCGTTTTCCATTACCAAATATAATGGGAACTGCGAGTTAATTTATATGCTCTATTAAAATCAGTATAAAAACACGAGCTGAAAAAAGAAAAACAAAACAAAAACATTGTGGACTCGAATTTGTCTGCGGGTCCATTATCATCGTTGCTGAAGTTAATTATATATTTTCATGCTCTAAAAATTTGTTTTTAAAAAAAGAACTAATCAACCACAAATGCTCGCAAATTAAACGACTAAATTATTTATCACGTGTTTCTAAATTTTATTACAATTAGAGAAATTATCGCTTAAATTGAGATAAATCGACGAATGATCAAAAAATGTTTCATTTTGCTGACCTGCAATGGTGAATCAGTCGATGATTTCTATTCGAAAAATGAATTACCAACTTTTGGCCAACAACAGTAACAACAACAAAAAAGGTGAAATTTTCTTTCGAGTTTTTTTTTCGTCGTCAATCAATGATTGCCAGTTAAATTCATCGTCATTTTATCGTCTTATTATCTTAATCCGAACAATTGTGTTTTTTTTTTGTTATGTTTTCCTAAAAAGTATGTTGTTGAAAAAATTTGTTACTAAATTTATGCACTTAAAATCGAACGAGAAACGAAAAAAGAATCTCTTACAATATGCATATATTAGATTTGTTTGCATTATACGTGCGAAAGTAATTTCCATTTCGAAAATTCGAAAAGAAAAATCAAACAAACATAAAATAAAATCAGTTTATATATTACAATTAAATTTGGTTAAAATATGCTCATTGATCGATTTGAATATATTAGGTTTTGTGTGTGTTTTGTTGTATAGAAAAGCGCAGATCAATTGTTCTTATATATGGGCACATCCATTCATATGGTTTGAAATTGTAAAATTGCTAAACAAATGCTATGCCGAATTTTGTCCGTTTTTTTAGAAGCACTGACTCATCGAAATGTTGTGAGTATGCAATGAAAAGGGAACAAAAATCGTTTAACACCTCAAAATAAAATGCAGCAAATAATCCGAAACGATTGAATGGAAAAAATGATCAAAGCTGCTGATGCATGGGTGGACACAATCAAAAGCAAATTTTACAGTCTTTTCCAATGAAACACATTTTATATTGGAAAATTATCATTGATTAATGGCAATAGGAGTAAAATCATTTTATCATTGACATCGAGAAAGTGAATGTAGTTTTATGTATTGCTAATTTTGTACAATGTTACCGGTTGCAAGGCTTTTGTGTCAAAACAAAACAACATCGACAAAAAATCCACACTCAACACTCCACCTGTATTTCATTTACATCGTTTCACGAAAAATGTTTATTTTCGCATCATTTCGTTGCTGTTGCTGTCATGCTCTCTACTAAATGAAATTTCCATATATTTTTTTTGCTCTGGAGTTTTCTGTATTTATGTATTTTTAAGCGGTATCAATATTCTCTCGTTCAATCTGCACATTTAAAAACATATTCACAGTCATACATTAAAAACACACAATACATGCACTCGTCAATTTACCTCACATTTGACTTAAGCGTTACTCATTACACGTACATGTAATTGGCTAATTCTTAGTTCTTACATTTTAATTTCTACGGTTAAAACCAAAGCCGTTACTGATTCATCATTTGATAGAAATATGTATCACTTTATCATTTTTTTCTTCCTCTCTCTCTCTTTTCTAATATCGAATATGTATTTGCATTTCGCCTTTAAGAATTAATGAGTGTTTTTTCTGTTTTTTTATATATTCGTCATATTCATCATTCCACACAAGTGTTTTGCACAGTGTGTTCGTCAATCTCAAATTGTCGATACTTTTTCTCTCTTTCTGTTGTTATTATTTTTTTTCCTAAGAAATCGTCCAGTATTTCGTCACCTCCGTTTTTGTGTTTTTCCATTCGCTAAACCGCAATCTTCAATAAATTGATTTACATAGAATCCGAATAGAGCGCGATGGAATGAAATATTTAAAGTAACTAATCGCCAGGATGTTCGGGGCAGCTGCGATTCACATCGAACCACTGATCTATGCATCTGTAAAACAAAAATATTCAAAATGTAATAAAATGTGTTAAATTTTGTTTTGAATTGTTGAAGTGTTGCTGTTGAAATGGTTAAATTGAAAAGGCAAAATTAAAATTGAAAACCAGAACAATAAAAATACATAAATTTATAACACTAATTAATTGCAGAGATGCAATTCCAAATATTGTGTTGGCGAAAAGTTTGAACAATGATGAGGTGTATTTGTCATGTTAAATATTTTCATTACAATTCCCAGCATGAGATTTACATGGCAGTGGAATTTGCATATATTTATTTTAACTTCATTTCAAACAATCTTACATTTGCACTTGCAATTGCTAGAATATTATTACAGGCTGTCAAATTAAAATTACGTTTGCAGTCGTGCGATTGCATCCACCTTCATTCTCTGGGTGTTTCTGTCGATGCATATGTAAACGAACAAATTAAATCATGAATATCCTATAATAATGAAAGTTCCCGAGTAATTCATGTTTTATAGTTAAATTGAAAATGCTTAGCAAATTAGTATGTGGGAGAGAAAGAGTGATCAATCACAGGTATCGAAGCATTTGCAATGAGAGAGTGGTAATAACAATTGAAACGTGCTCAGGGGGGCCATAAATCCAGCCGAGAATGGTTCGGGAATGAAGAATAGAGACGGAGATATAGAGAGCATGTGTATGTGTGTCACGAATGGGGTCATCGTTTCACCAGCAACAAAATTGCATATAAATCAATTGGCGTGGCCGTATTCACTTACCCTTTGTGATAAATACATAAACATGGCAACCTTGCAATCACATCACCGGCATTTAAATCTTCTAAGCATATTACACATTCTCCCTTGGCATCTGTTAAAACGTCCTCTGTAAAAATAAAATTATAACCAAAAATTAAATTTGCTAATTATTATCAGTCATTTTGCGAGAAAATGGACGCAATTTCATTTCTTTAATTCTTAATCCAGTTACATATGTGAAACTTACCGTTGTACGATAAACGAGGTTTTGTTAGGCACATTACTAAATGACATTCTATATCGTCGGGTAGCACAAATTTACTGCAAACTGGACATTTAATACCTGGATAGAGAAAAAGATGGAGAGAGAGAAAAGGGGAGCCATTAAATTGGAGTGAAATTACAGAGTTATAAATTTTAATTGGTCCACATGAAAAATAAATAATATATAAATTGAGAGGGAGAGAGAGAGAGAGAGAGAGAATAAAATATCCCTTTTTTCGTTGGATAATGAACCGGATCGTTTGTGGCATAGCAACCATTCCTACGCGACCATGTTGAGCGTTATCAACGGCTTGAAAAAGGTTAAAGTTTACATTACCATGAAAATATATGCTAAGCATCGAGTCGGCATGCGAAAATATCAATGACAAGGCGAAAGGAGATAAAAACACTCATTCATCTTGTCAACGGATGCCATCACAGAGCGTGTAAATATTTATTCGCACATTTATCTATACATGTAAGTCATTAGGACAACAAAAATTCGGTTGACTGAAGACAAAAGAACTTCAAGTGTCATCATTTCCATCTACTCAAACTCATTTACGCACCCCACTTGATTTATTCATGAAACGTGTTAAATATCGAACAACAAAATTTGATATAAAATGCAAAGTTTCCAATTTCATTGTCACGTTTCTATGCAATCGGCTTCAATACACGAAAATCGATTGAAAATTGAACCCGGCCATTTATCGAAACCATTTTTCGATACTAAACACCGAGATCACACAATTTTTACGTATGAAAAGTGTTCCGCATTTGAGGTCAATTTTGTTGGCCGAACATATTTCAACTATCATTCATTTATCCATCGAATTTCGGAACAAAAACCAATTTGTAAACGTCGTTAACTTTTTCCCTTTCGATTTTAATATGAACCACCTGAAAAAAGTTTATATCAAATGGTTTTGTGCCCTTTCCGTTGCTACTGTCATAGAATTTGATGCTATTTATTTCAATCGGGTTCCGATACGTAAATGACATTTAATCAAAGAAACGTGCGCCCATCAAAATCTTTGTTGAATTGTTATTTTCACTTGATACATTCAATTTCGATGAGAATGTATCAATTATTATTGAAATAACAATCACATGTCTCTATCGTCTGTCACTCAAATCGATCATTGTTAATAACATAGAACATCCGATTTTTGTTTCCTTTGCGTTCAACTTCATTTACACGACATTTTGTAACTACAGTTGAAGACCTTTTAAAGTATCAATTCTCGAGGAAATCGAAAAATGTGAGAAAAATGAAAAAGTCAAATGAAACACTGACTTTGCTGTCAGGCATTCTATATGAAAAATGCCATCTGTAGGTTAACAGACGCCATTTATTTCATTCTACTTGGGTAATTGCCGTGTCGGCTTTGCATGACACTTAAGTCGCCACGTGATGACATCACAATTTCAATATTGCACGTCATCAATTTCAATTTACGTGGACAATTATTTCAATTTGGTTGACTCAAAGCAAACTCGAAAATATATTGATGTAATTTAATTATAATTATATCCACATCAATGTTTGCCATTGAATATACATTTTATTGACCGAAACATAACGGATAATATACATCAAATATAGGATGTGAATCAACTGCAATTAATGAGACACACTTTTAGTACAAATGACGTATTTGTGTGTGTGTGTGTGGAAATTAATGTATAGCCACTCTTTATACTTCATACAAGTTGCTTTCACAATAAATATAAAGTCTAAAGAAAAATACCGTTATTTTTACATGGACTTTTGTTTCAAAGGTGTTCCTATCCCAACTATTTTTTGTACATCCATAATGCGTCACACGCATTCCAAGAACAGTGACCGAATTCGGAATAGCGCCTCATTCGTTCATTGTTTTCGTTTGTTTATTTTGGCCAATTAGTTTGCTTGGTGGCTAAAATTAAACAAACAGTAAATGTTAATTTCGCAAATAAGTGTTATCAATTTCTATTTTCGGAATATTCCACGAAAAATACAATACGGCCAAGCCCAAATTGTTTTGAACTTGAAGAGGATGATGAATCATATTCGGTTGAATTCAATTGAATTGTAGATATATTCATAATTACACCCTAATTACATAAATTCTTACCACTATTTAATCAAATTAAACCAATATATTTTTTTTATTTGAAAATATGATGGCAATTGATTGTAATACACACCGAAAAAAAATCGATCACGAAACCTTGAACTTGGTATTCAAGCAAATGGAATATTCCGACCATTATTTCATGCATTTTGAATGAGATTTTCAAAACGAGAATCTATAATTTGGCTTTCAATATTTTGAGCGAGCCATTAAAATGCGAGTGGAATGAGGCGATACATCATCACAGTTAAGTGGCAAAATTCTATTTTTTCATACGTGCAAGACGCAATTTAACGCTAGTATTGAAGCAATTTAATTCAATCATTGACTTGTGTGTTTACGCGAAATGATTCAATTTACAAAGCTAGAATTCTTTGTGTCATTGACCTGGTCATAATTTCATCTGACTAATCGCCAAATGGAATGTGACTGTGTAGCCTTGGCGATGTGTTTTGATCACTTCATTTCAATCACACACCACACATACATAAATTCCCATGTAATTAGACACCATGAAATGTAAACAGAATGAAAAAGTGTTATATGTAATGTAAACAAAGAGAGTAAAAAAGAAGACGCGAACGTAAATAATGATTTATGGCGATCAGATTTACCAGACCATAATAACACCATTTTTTCGGTTCAACCTGTTTTTTATTGTGTCTTAATCAGTTTACGGCGATACAGTCTTATCATATCGCGACCTGATGCGTAGCTGAATTTTTTCGGTTTACACTAATTCTATGGCCAAGTGCAAAGTAATTAATCAAGCTTATTTTGGTTTGGAGCGTGATTGAGACGCGACATGCACATTACATATTTAATTGTAAATTAATTGAACACCGATTGTCAGCTAGAGAAAAGTGAAGGTATTAATTTTAATTTTACCATAGCATCGTCGGCGTATCGGCGCTAGAGTTGATAGATGGGTGGTCTGATGATGTTCTGTGTCTGGCATGCAAGTTCCAACAACCGTTCCCATTTTTGTAAAACACTATTTTAATTCTTTCGTTAACTTTTTAATTGGTTTCAAACAAAACCAAAACAACCGAAAACAAAAATGTACTCTCGCGCTTCACAATTGAATCACAACAATGTAAAGATTACAAATGTATTTTGGTTCGACTTCATTTTCAACGAAATATTACCACTGCAAACACTCACAAATCAATTGATTGTAATCGTTCACATTTCAAAATCGGTGCTGCGTTGTATTCGAGAGAGAATTGCGAAATAAAATTCCGAATTCGTCAAATTCACAAATATTTTTAACTGCATAATGCGATCTATTGAAAATTGAATTAATTTCTGAGAAGCGTGAAATTCCATCATTTTTGCATTGAACCACATACATACCCCGCCCGATTGCACACAGCATGTGGTTTGTAATAATAAAATTGATTTTGCTCATTGGTCGGCATGCTCAATCAATCAACTATCAAAAATATAGACGATTTGATGGGCTCATTTCCACTACATCATTTACAATGGTTTCAATTCTGAGCGGTTCACTTCATTTCCGATGGCGAGAAGAGCATGTGATCGATGCGTCAAACATTTTTTTCTCTTTCTCTCTCGCGCGCTTGTGTCGCTCCGATATAGTGCAACTTTTGAATGCATTCAATAAAACTTTTGCCATTGAGTTTTTATGTATGAACGTGTCGATGAATTATGTGTATGTGTGTGTGTGCGCCTCTATTTGGAACATTTTCAAAGTACTTGCGCACATTAATCTATTTTCAATGTTTATTGACACCGTGCACAGCTCATTTTACTCCTGCATTTAGTTTGATATTTTATGTTGATTGAACCGGCGTGCACAGAGCATAACATGGCTGGTGCTAGTAATAGATTTATATTTTATGCTTTGAAATGTTTATTGGAAACTGATTTTTAAGTTTCACCATTTCGTGTTCTTTCTGACTTCCGACTCATTTTTCTTTTTCTTCTTTTTTTTGATTATTATTAGAAGATGTTCGTCTGCTGAATGCCGAACGAAGAACAAACTACGTCGGAAGAAAAACTTTTCGCTTAAAAAAGTTTTTTTTTCCTCTCTTTCAACTGCAATCTATAAATTTATGACAACACTCGAACTGGAAATGGATGGGCGGCCACGACAACAGCAGCTCTGACAATAACACAAAACTGCTGCAATGGTAGAGACGGGCAACAACTAGCACCACATTATACGAATGTTTGAATGAAGAAAATGGCTCCATTTATCTATATATACGTTACCATACACTTAAAAACATTTTTATTGCGTTTGTTTGTAGAGAGAAATTGAAAATGCACTTAATAAACGAAATCGACAACTGCATTTTATTCCATTCGCCAAATGGTGCATACTAAAAAGTACACAATTCAAAGTTCGAAAATGCGCTTCGACGGGGAAGAAAACTTCCTGTTGTACATATATAAAAATGTGCAATATGCGTAAATAACCGAGGAAGACGAACAAAAAAGTTTGTTTTAAGAGGCATTTTATTTCCATGTCATGGTGTTGGAATCAACGACCACCAACTTTCAACATTTTTTCAAGTTCTTTGCGTCTTCTTTGATTTCAAAACTATAAGACTTAATCGAAAGAATTGAAACGATTGGGAAAAAAATTTCATTTAAAATGCAATTGCGTTGAAAGTTTCTAATCGAAAACCAAGTACGATGACGAGGACGACGTCAATAACGATGGGTTTGTGTTGTTGTGCGTTTTGTAGATTGTGTATTAAAAAAAAACTTTTGAAATTATCATCGATTCAATACGTTATCGTTTGATCAAATGGCATTTTCATTCAATTTACCATTTTGAAATAACATAAAACACCGACTTTTATCTACGTCAATACATTGACGTGTTAAGGAAAAAAGAACAGATAACATGGAAAGGGTAAAGCCACAGGTCGTATAGCGCTTAAATGAAAAAAAAAATGAACGGCATTCGCGCTGTGAGGATAAATGGAAATGTATGTGTATGGTAAACGTCAATCGAAAGCTGAAATGGCTGACTCCAAATGATGGAACTAAGGTCGGGGAATTTTTTTCCTGGGAAATACACATCGACCAATTTTTGAGACTTGCACTCACGCTCATTTCTCAACAGCGTTCCAATTCCCACACAAAATTGTATCCCTTTTTTTAAATCGAAGGGAAACAACATAATCGCTTTTAAAAATGCGCAAATACCATGCATTTAATTTTGCTTTTAATTCCAACACATTTCAGTGTGTATATAACCATCAGTGGGAATGGCATTGATTTGGCCGCGGTTCGTCTGTTGAGAGAATTTCTTGCTTTTTTCATCTAACAATTTAGGATGAAATTAGTGTTGAATTTGTGTAACCGCAGTAGCTTTAACTCGTTTTACCACAAATTTTCCGCTTACGGAAGCTATTAAGGACGGTTCTTAAGTGGCCTTTTTCTTTATTTCCCTATTCCTTTCTATGTCTCTCTCTATCTGTGTGTCGGAAATCTGAATACCATTGGGGATTATTTTGCAATTTTCAAACTTTAAGCGCTAAGTTTTTTATTATCTTCTCCATGAGCTGCAGAGTCCCTTGAGAACTAGAACTAATTGAATCAAATCAAATCCTCGATGATTTTCATTAAACGCACTGAAATGCAGTGTTTACAGTATCTATTTATAGTTGTGTAAACACAAGCTTTTGAAATGTGAACGAAAATGGTTTATTACAATTGATTACAAAGCCAGCGAAGTTGTTTGAATTTATCACTTTTGAGCACTTTCCGTTGTGTTTAAATCAAAACTGGGCGAACGCAAGAATATCGAAACTACAAAAGAAAAAAAAACCGTATTTGCACTAATAATTGAAATTGATTACGCCTTAGAGACACGTTTCTATGGATTTTTCTTTGGCGTATCGCGCCACTTATCGCTTTACTATAAAATTCCGCGAAAAACTTGTTTCTTTTTTTTTCTCTCGTTTTTCCTCACTAAATGTATCTAAAGTACAGGAATTGTTGCTTAAAAAATCGAAGGCATTCAGAGCTCACGGCTCTTCTCATGAGAACCGTATAGCTTCGACTGAGGTATCGTGTCACTCTAAAGTGGATAGATAGCTTTAGTTGGCGAACAAAAATTCAACATATTTTATTCATAATGACTTCGCGCATTACGAGGATAGAAACACACAAAAAACGCAAAAGAAAGCGATATGAAATGTATGGGGAGAGAAATGCGCGTCGAACTGGGCTATTATCTGCTCGAACCTTTACGTTATTTTCCTTTTCTCTCTCACCTATGCTTTGTTTTAAATCAAAATCTAGTGAAAAAAAGCAAATATTGAAATACAATTCCTGATGAGGCATTTGTTCGATACGCCAGACACACCATCAAGAAAGCCATACAACAGTTAATAGTATTCGTCATCGTCGTCACCGTTTGCTGTAGGGTGATTTAACATATACACGAATATACACCGTTCGATGCATACATTCATTTGTATCGATTCGTGTTTATCCAGTCAAATGGTGTGAATCACAATAAAAAACCCCCATAAACTGTGCTCTGTCTTTATTGTCTATGGTTTCTATTTTTAATTCACTAATGCGTACAACGTGAGCAACAGCGAACAAAAAATGGTGAAATAAAATAGCGCATGCAATACCAGATTTGGGCAACAAACATAACACGTTTATTATGACACGACAAAAATGTATATGTGTTTTTTTATCAAAAAAGAACGGCCTTCGTTTGTTTGAATATTGCTGATTGCCTTTTTTCCCTGGCTACGTCCATGCCACGGACAATAGTTTTTTTGTTGAGCGCGCACACTTTTTGATGCATTTGGGTGACAGAAAAATAGACGATTTTTATCGAAATCGAAACTAAAAATGGACACATGAATGACACGAATGTTATCATCTGAAACGCGCAACGTGCACCACTTTAGTTTATTTAAATAATTTATCGAGTATGTTTCACAAAATGAACGGCAAAACGTGTTTCTGTACCATTCCATACACGGCATTATATAGGATAAAGAGGATATCAATGAATGAACCGAACTCATAAAATAATATATCAGTTACAGTCTGGTTGAAATAACTGGATGCCATTGAACGGCTTGCATAAAAAGCTTAGTGCATGTGTTTCGATTTCGGTCAATGCACTTATCACTTCCAGTTGATTCTTATTTATCTTCCGAGGAATGCTGCTCGAATGTATTTTCATTCACTGCAAGTGGTTGCTTTTTTCGATTGCCATTTCCATTTCTCCCGTCTCTCAGTCAGCTCAAATCCATTGAGACAATGAAAAAGTGAGCTTTGCTTTCTTTTTCCTGTTTTTTTCACAGACGAGAATTTTATATTTTATTTTAAACGAACATTGACGTTTGATGTATTTTTCGTGCAACATTTTGCTGTACATTTTCTTGGGAATAACAAATTCGAATTGACACAGACAGTCTGCACGTTTCAAGTGGAAACATGAGAAACGGAATGCAATATTCTCTGAACCAATGAATGAAAATTATTAGAAAACTACTTTTCGAAGCAAAAAGATAAAAGAGGGTATGTCTGCATAAAAATGTTGTCATTTTTGCATTGTCACAGAGAAAATTTATTCGATTCAACTGTGGAAGAAGCACAAAAAAGGGAAGTACATAACACAATTTAACAAAGGATACTTCCGAATATAAAGCGAAAAAAGCAAAAACTCTCATTAATTTTCGAATATATTACACGAATTGTGTATTCATTTCGAAGTTGTTCTTTAAGTCCGGAACGAGAAGCTTTATTATTCGATATTTTAATGGTAAACCCAAAAAAAGTTTTTCTTTCCGCCATTGTAAGTAGTGCAGAGATTATTATTCACATTCGGATTGGATGTGATTTTTATTTTTCATCATTTTCGATTTGCTTTATTCTCGCTGGGGGACGACAACAACAAACTGGCTTTTATGGTTGTTACTTTTTTCGACATCGTTTTTTCTTCATTTTTTCACTCTCCGTTACAATCAAAGGCGGAATTTTATTCTTTGCTGCTGTCTTTTTCTCTATCAATGTCCCCTCAGTCAAAACACTACTCATACAAAATGAAATAATACCGTTTCGCCTTTGTCAATGGGACATAGTTGCCATTGTCGGTGTAAATAGCTTGCCGATAAGAACGCTTTAGTTTCTGTTTGGCGCTTTGATATTGTACCAAAGGGATGTAATAAATGCCGCTTTCAACTGGCGTTATTCACATGGCAACATCGACAA
>NW_022198383.1:3122617-3165814 GCF_009176525.2 Contarinia nasturtii | reverse complement strand
CATTTTTTGTTGTTGTCAGAACTTTTGATGATGTCTACTCAAGCGTATTTAAATAGACGAACATTATTATTACATGACGGCGTTTGGTGTAAGCAACGACTAAAGTGACGGAAAAAAATGTTACGAAACAATAAGTTTGATTTGGAAGCTACGGTAAAATAGCTCCAGCCGAATTTAGAGAAAAACATGAGCTATTTCAATTGAAATGCAAATTTAAACGATGAACTCGACTTTGATTCGGACCCGCGTCTAGTCTTTTTCATTCATCAAAAAGGTATATGCACAATCGATTGCGTCTACATCATCATTGAACACGGATTAATCGGTCTAGAAAAGTATTGTCTTTTTTTCTCTCCTTCAAATTGATGCTTTATCATTGTTTACATACTGTTCTGACAATGGTCTTTGAGTTGTCATCACTACAGCATAAAACAGTCGTATTATGTGTGCTAAAATGTCATTCACCCGGATTAAACAGCACGAAATGCGAACTTTTTTCAGTCGTCGTTTGTCATATCGATACGTCTGGGGAATGTAATACATTTATTTCGTTTGACAAAGATGAGAGTACGATAAATGTTGACTACAAAGTTATTAAAGAACAAAATCCTTCTCGCTACTCCAAGTGAAGGAGAAAGAGAGAAAAAATATAATTTTTCATTTTGTGTAATGGAAAAGAAAATCGCGAAATATTTTTGTGTCGCGCTTTTTCATTCGCGAAAAACATGAATTCAAACATTTTAACTCAATTTCTGTTCATTTCAATGGAAAAAAAAGTTTTCATCTTCATCATTATAATTTTTTGTTGCTGTTGTTTGTTGATCAGAATGAGCTGTGTAAAAGAGTTCTTTACTCGCACCGATAACATCAGATGAAATATCCAGCAAACGATATAGCATGCGGTTTTTTCGGTATTCGGTTGTGGTTGTTGCTTGATTCAGAGCCAATTTACCGGATTATGATAGCTGAATTAAGAGTTTGTTGAATCGACATAAAAGAAAGCTTTAGATAAGCTTCAATTGTCGTACAAAGGATCTTTTCTTATTCGTTGTCGCAACCAACAAAAAAAGCATAGCACATGCACATGTAATATATTTTCTGTAAACGCATACATTCCAAATCCGATGGTTTTCCTTCAAATTAATGATAAACCGAACACAAACATTGACGCTCTATATTTTTTCGGTTTGCAAGTGTAAAAGATAATGAGTATGGTTTGAAGAGTTAAAATCCATCTCAAAAAATGAAATAACGTTGTACAACACACAAATTGGATGCTTATCATCATCGTAGTTGTCAACAATGATGAAAATTATGAGTTGATGAGTGTATTTTTTCGTGTTTATATCTCTTTCGATGTAATCAGGATAAAATATCTGTCTGCACCTCAGAATCATGACCGAAAACCACAATTGCTCCAACAGTCTCTCGCATGAGGGCACCCAAAATCATGGACGATGTCAGACAGCAAACGCTATAATTCAAACTGTTCACTTTTTTCTCTCTCCTCAAATGAATCCATTCGCATCTTGTGGTTTTGCACACAAATTATTATTTGCCACAATTCTCGAAATGAATTATGGTTGAGTCGCGTCGTTTCGTTTTCTCTTTAATCTTTTTGAGTGGTTGTCTGTTTGACGAAGCGTGCTCGATGGTGAAAAACAACTGCTTATTTCTGTGTGCTGTTTTGCTTTAACACCGAAATTCAAATTACAACGTACATGGCATTTGGTGCGTTTTAATTCAGTTTATTTAAATTCTTCATTAAGCAAGCGAGTGCATTTACTACATTCGGATTCATTACGACAAACATGGAATTTATTGCATATTTAATCAGTTCCTATTTGCAATTGTGATAACTGCATTTGTTTGTTCAAACGTTAATTCAATTTTGTAATCGTCGTTTTCATTACCATTCAGGCTCATTGAAATTGAATTAAAACGACAAAAAAACACACACATTTCTCCGGATCATGTGTTTTTTTTTCTGCGGCGCTCTATCTCTTCGTGTGTTTATGCGTTTGTAATTAATGACGTTTCACATGCACTCGAGGCTGATGCAAAGAAGTTTGTATAAAAAGTGAGCCTTTTATGTGTTTGCCTCTCTCACTCGCATTGAAATCCACATTTGAGTTATATAGACGTGTCACTCAGTGTACAAGGTTCTTTAATCAACTCACAACGCAGCAAAAATGAGAGCAAATATTTGTCACATCGTTGTTATCAATAGTTGAAATAACAAAAAAGAATTTTGTATGGTTGCAAAATTAAGTACGCCAGATAGAGGATTGCATTTATCACACTCTCATATGTGAATGTAGAAGAGGGAATCGGCGAAAGGGTAACACCAAATATATATATGACGTATTCGCTTGAATTGATAATCGTTTATTTTTATACATTTTCATTTGTTTTTTTTTGTTTTTGCTTTAATTTGTGAAATTATGAGTGAACAAAAAAACAAACCACATTGTTAAAAAAACAGTTACGTTCAACGACTCTTACTGCGACGCAAAAATGTCGGTCCGGATTTCGTTTTGAAAAATGTTGCTGCAAACATCGAATTTGTGTTATAAAATTGATTTCGGTTGTCTTGTCACTCTGTTTCTTTTCCATTCCATTTCACTTGATGAATGACACAAATTTTACATACAACCATTTCAAGCACATTATCGCCCGTTAAGTCATCTCGACTCAAGAACATGCTCAACTTTGTGTTTTGAGAATACACTCATTTTGCGTTTGCCACTTAAATTTGATTTGTGTGCGGTTTTGAGTGTGTTCATGTGTGTCGTATATGATCTCTTATCGTTTGTACGAAAGACAAATGATATGAGTCAAAATATTCGATGTGAAAATGTTTGAATCATTTCGCTCGCTGAATTGTGCTTTCATCAAAATTCAAACACAGACACACACACTCACAAAACCGCCATTGTTGAGAAGTTCTAATGAATTTTGTACACAAACGGAATGTCAATTGAGTTCAGAAGCAAAATGACTTTCTGGCAACTGATTTTCTGTTCTGCATGTGGTTCTCATTTATATATCGATCTGTGGCTCGACCACATAATAGTTGTTTGCGAACTTTACTTTATTTTAAGACAAAAACCAACATTTTCAGAACAAATTCTCTCGCCGCCCGTCCTCTCTCTCTCCAGCTCTCTGTGTATAATTTATAAAGTCTCTTAAGTATATATCCACTCATTTTGAAATTGCACGTAAAATTTTAACAGTAATAACTCTGTTTCGCATATGTTTTGAATTGTCGACTGATCTATTTTGCGCACAAAGAAAAAACAACGAAGAGAAACGGCAAACCAACAATCAAACACACAAAAGTTGGCTACTATAAAAAAGCGTATTTATGTCCACATGATATACTTCGACTCTATCATTTTTGTTGGAGCCCATAATAAAAATAAAACGCAATAAATTCCGATAAACATACAATGTTTTAATGGCCTATTCCGTACGGTGGTACATTTCTAAAGGTCAGTATTCTACAGTACAATTCAGTGTACAACAAAATGGGATATTAAACATTAACCGCTTTTGATAGGATTTATACTCTGTGTTTACGAATGACGAACGTGGCATTTATAAATTTATTTTGAGCCTTGATTTTTCGGTGGAGCATTTCTCTCACACTCACTTTTTCTCTTCGTGTGAAATGTTAATTTCACTAGATGATTCAAGTTAAAAAAAAGAGAGTTGTAGTGAAGATGTACGGCACATTTGATGTGTTCGTGTAGCTTAATGCATAAACTCATTTTGGCTTTCAATCTTTCGGGGATAATCCGGAATTTTATGTGCAATGTCACGAACAGCTTTCTCTAGCGAAAGCGCAAAAGAGAAGCACCATTATCAGTTGATTTTTAACAGATAACACACAATATAATCCCTTAAATGGATGCATTTATCACATGTTGGAGAAGAGGGTGCACGTTGGGGATCATAATTTGAATTAAAATGTGCCGAGTGCGAAAAAGGTAAAACCCAGGAATACAGGAAAACCGTAAAATTTTTCAATGGATGTAATAAAATGCATTCTCATTTAGATAAAAGGCCGACCATAGTGCAATTATAATCCAGATTCCTTATATTTATCTTCTACACAAACAACGGCGATGTTGAGTGCATAGTTTTTGGTCTGCGGTTTTGGTATGGCAATTTTCTCTATTGCGAAGCACCAAATCGACTTCGATCCGAAATGCACATACACCACTGACTTTTATTGTGTGCAATGTGGAATTGCTTGAATTCGTAGCCAAGGTACATGGAGAGATAAATGTTGGAATACTATCATTTAGATATTTCCGTTTCGTTTTTAATGACTTTGTGTGCCTGGCCATGGTAAACATTGGAATTAAGTAATGTTACTATACTCAGAGGTTGTTATTACTCTTTCGTTTCAATTTTTTGCCTTGCGAAATTCTACAGCAATAGAACCAGAGAGAGAACAAGAGAAAAAAGGGAAGGGGGAAAGGTAGAGAGATAAAGAGCGATTTGAATCAGGCATGCGGTAGAATATCGGGAGGCAATGAAGTGCAAATAAACATACGGCGCACAACGTATTCCAACGATGGGCTTTTGTGTATATGAACAAATGGCGCATCACATATTTAAGCTGCCAACTGAAATTCTTTGTGTGTAATAATGTGTTTGGTCGTTTCGTCAGAGTCTATTTTTTACGCAGCAATTCACCAGTGCCATCAGACAAAGCGACGTGTATACGAAGAATGCACGCAATTTATTTGTACAAATGAATATCGAAATGCAAATGGCTCACTCTCGTTGCACATGAAATACATCAGTTGCACAAAGACTGTATAAACAATGCGAGTTTTAAAATAAAAAATCGGGTCATTCACATCGATTGAGAATTTTATGTTTGTCCAAGTATGCTGTCCTCGTCGACGATGTCGTTTGTTTGGTCGAATCCCGAATCAGTCTTTGCAAAATATGTTGCTTTGCACTTGTTGTATTGTGTTTTATTTTACCACAAGTTCACATCTCTATTCTCAGCACGGTTGGCTGTTGTTATTGTTTGTTTTTTCGGTCGTTATTACTGTTCCTTGTAAATACTGATAAACAAACCGTTTTATATTTCGCTTGACTTTTGTTCGCATTTTCTCTGATTGTTTGTTATTTATAATTTCGCACACATGAATAACATTTGACTCTTGTTCACCATTCAACTAATCTGCCCCAGAAAATGCAGCCATAAAATTCATTCAACTGAATTGGTATGTTGGTTTCTTTACATTCAAATTTTCGGCGTTGGCCATTGTTTTGTTAACGCTTTTTTTTGGCAGCCATACAGACAACGAATGCCAATTTCGATTGCAAGCACACAAACAAAAACCGAAATTTATCTACATTTTCGCATGGATTCTTTTGCGCGCACACACATTCGGGCAGATTTTATTTATTGGTGTAAGAGCGTACGCTGTTGTTTATTTTGTTACTGACATCAAACACACTCTGTGTGTGAAACAGATGCATGGATATCTGTAAATATTTATTACACATTTCATTTTTTATGACAATTTAAAGAACAAAAGTTCTTCGTTTATTGTTTTTTGAAAATGGATGACAATTACATTGTAATTTAAATGAAGATTTTTTATGAATTGTTTGACGAAAATGAACAAACATTTTTATGTCGGCCGCGTGGAGTGAGAGCCGAAGAAAACAAAGAGTCTCGCATAAGTGTAAGTTGATAAGGTGGCACAATGGAATGATCAACATAACGAACCTCTATTCAAAATTTAGTTGATATTTTTATTCAAGATCGATGTGAAGGTTCAGCTAAAATGGCACCGACCGAAAATAGACCAACTCTTCAAAAATGTCATCTGCAAATGAATTCACCATTGAGTTTTTTTTTTCGAGACGATGCGCCTTTTGTGCTTTTGACAGTCGCAATTTAAAGCAACCGTTTCATTAAAATTGGCAAACAAATCATTTAGCTCCGCTTGAAGCGCAAAAAAGGGCAAAGAAAATCAGATACACCAAGAAAGAGAGGGAAGAGAGAGGAGAGTTCTTGTGTTCGAGACAGTATGGTATTATCTCAAATTATGATAATCAAGCCCATCAAAAGCGATAGTGAACAAAACTGAATAACAATTTATCGTCGACCATGTGACGACGGTCACGCGAAAGGAGGAAAACAAAATATAACGCAAAAAACAAACAAAATTGTAAATCAGTAAATGGATATGGCAAACAAATTGCAATGGCATATCTCGCGCACGCTTCCACTGAATCAATTGTGTGTGAATGACAGGGCTGTAATTTTCACTCTGTCAGTGCACGCACACAGTAGTGTGCACACTCACATTCTATGTGCGTCGCACACAATGCTTGTATTTTGAAGGTGCACGCACACTTAGTCACAAGTTTGACATTTTTGGCGGTTGGCAAATTTGTAACTAAGTGTGCGTGCACATTCAAAATACAAGCATTGTGTGCGACGCACATAGAATGTGAGTGTGCACACTACTGTGTGCGTGCACTGACAGAGTGAAAGTTACAGCCCTGGTGAATGAGTGTATTTGAAAAGACTTACTAAATCAAAATTCCAACATTTGCAATTCCAATGCGAAAAGAAATGTGATGAACCGAAAAAAAAAACAAATTTACGTCATAACATTCTATTCTTGTGCACGCTTCGTGACACACACACTTAGCAAATTATTTTTTTTTTTCCTTTTGTGCTTGTGTTCACTCCAAAAGAGCAATTCAAATCAAATGCTTGAATCTATGTCAATTTAAAGAATTTGCGTATTTGATGTTGAATAAAAAAAAGAGCACAATCGTTTGCCATCGTTCCGTTGCGCGAATGTCAATCAATTTCTTGAAAACGTTTTTGATCCATGTATCAAATGACCTGCAAACGAAATTCAATTTAGCCATTTCACTGAACCAATTCCCACATTTCGTTTATTTTTCAGTTGCAAACGAGGTGTTTGATGAATGCAAATGTGTTTATATTGAAAATAAGCATCATGTTGATCATGTGCGCATGCATATCATTCCATATTATAATGTTTAACTTTCTATTAAAATTGAGAGAGCTCAATTGAATCTATTTATCACGAAGTTTGCGATTACAATTTGTGCGAAACGTGTGTGTGAGTGTGTGACTTGGAAAATTATGTGAAGATTTAATTATATGCGATGAATTGTCAATTGAATTGTTGTCGCTGCTCGAACGTTGTTCAGATGTATACAATGCGTACGCCAATTTTCTAGACTCTTGTTATTGTTTGATACATCCATTCGACATGTGATATGCGAAATGCGACAACAACGACGACGACCAAGGCATATGACGCAATGAACATATATATTCATTACAAATTGCTACACTAATTTGGGTTAATAGAGCGAATACAAAGACATTTTCGTCGCATTTAACATGGTTGTGAGTGTGTACAATATACACTATAAAATAATCTCTTAAACTGTGAAACAAACATTGTATTCAGCATCTTTCGAGTGTGCAAGTGTGCGTTCGAGTATGTTTGAGTATGATCAAAATCACACTCAAATATTTATTATGATTTATTTGCCATAGAAAATCGAATATGTCGTTTCAATCCAAATTGGTTTTCTTAAAACAGCCAAGAACGAAGAATCTCAACGATTTGTACTCAGATTCAGCGATGTTGCATGGAAACAGCGACCAAATTGAACAAACTAGAGATATTACTAAAATGAAATTATTTCCGTTTTTGTCTAGGATGCATGGAACATTGTTGTGAAAGCATTGATTTTTTTTATAGACAATTTTCCATCATTTTGGTGAAATCGTACATTATCCGATTGTTGTGTTGCTATGCCACTCTTTTATGTTGTTTTCAATTTAATATCTTTCTTGCAATTGACAGTCAATATTATATATTTTTAGCTTCTTTTTCATCTGTGTACACGTTTTGCAGGAAAAAAACCAAAAATTCATTAAACCAGTGAACGTTAATTGCGTTGTATTTCAAGAAGATCTCAACGAAAGACATAAAGCGTACATAAGTTTTCCTTATTTTAGAAAAAAACCTCGTTTTCATTCACTTCAAAAAAATAATAAAAAAGAAATTGTTGGATATTTCCTCGAAATCTGGTTAATAAAATAAATTGCCATTCAACGGCTTTTTCTGCTTCGCTGCACAATTGTGTGCTGGAGTCGTTTATAAGTCGAATGGTATCAATCGTAGTGAGGCAGCAGTAGATGTGACGATAATAATGTTGAATTGCATCAGCAATGAAAATAAATGATATGTATGCTTACCATAATCCTTTCTAGCCCATAAATGTCGGTTCGACATATGCGTGCTACCGAATGTTTGACCCATTTTATCTGATTCTCTGTTCCTCGATGTCTACAATGATCCGCTGTTTTATTCGTCGATTTAGTCGAGTATCTCTACCGAAATACTCACTCGAGATAACGTCGTTTGTCTTTCAGTTGCGATATCGCACGTAAGATATTTCAATTTTAGTGGTACTAATTCACTCTTGCACACTTTTAATAATAAATGCTTCTGTTACTCGTACTTTTCTGTACAATTCGTTAGTTGTTGTATGTGTCGAGTGTAATTGTGATAGCAGCGGCAAAACAGATTGTGACGCAAATCGGCCACACACCAAATTTAATTCCGAAAAGGTGTATCCGTCTTATGGATTATCAAATATAAATAAATCACTGCATGTGCGTGTTTTTGTTTATCTGCAGCTTTTTGTACCGTTTTGTCTAGTTTTTTGTTTGTTTCTCTTGGAGCGGCGATGTGATAATTTTCTATTATTCATAAAATAGCAAATTGGTTTTTATTGTTATGGAATTTTTTAAGAAGTCTGTTTACAAGAAAATGGCATTAGTGATTCATTTTGTGGCAACAACAACAGCAGCAGCAGAGGTAGGTGGTCGTGTTTGGCACTTGATCCAAATCTTTTTCTATTTATTTGCGAGAATTCTACTAATTGGCTCCATATCCACCAAGGTAATTGATCAAAATTTTCCTACTCAATTAACCTCGTCATTTTCTATATCCATGGAAAATCAGTAGGTCCAAAAGAGTAGGCAAAAGAGTGGTAACATTCGTTTTATAGGTGTAGCTTGTACAGGTGGCAACATTGTATTATTAACGACAAATTATTTTCTCATTCTGATTTTTATTTCACTGAGTTGAGTTTTTCCCCATAAAATTGGCATTTTCAACCATTGAACAATAAAAAAAATTTGTTGTTAACTCATAGATTTCCTTCAATAAACATCTGAATAGTCGTCATCAAGCCAATATGATTGACAAAGTCAATGGCATATACACATTGCAAGTACATTGAAAACAAAACAAGGAAATTTCGTGCAGACACAATATTTTTCGTGTTGTTTGTTTCTAATCGTGAATGTTGAAAGAAGGTGCATGAACAATGTGTACAATAATAACGTTGGCGTCAGAATATTAAATCGAAATTAATTCGATGTATGTGTGCGCTGAAAGTCATTCCGATTGTTTTGCATTGCTGCTCATATTTTGAGTGCTAAACATACTTCCGAAACGGTATAAATAAGCAAACGAACACCGAGAAGTCAGCCATTATGTGCTGAATTGTTCGCTTATGAGACAAAGCAATTCATTTGCTTCGATTATCGATTTGCAAATAAAGTCAAGCTTAAACACATATGCCAAGTGTTTATTTTATCCACTTTGTAATACAGAAATGAATTGAGAAGCACATTGTCACATTAGACACAACATTTTGTTCTCTTGTGTGCTATTAAATTAATTAACCATTTTTTCTTTGTTTTAAAACAAGAAGTAATGCCGACGTTTTTGTTCCTCACATTTGCGGGTTGTGCGTCTGTATTTTTGTTATTACGTTAAACTTGACCTCGACAATTTTGAACTCACAACGGACGCAAAATGTTGAAGATAAACAGTCCCAAGTGCAAAGTAGCCACAGATTTTTTTCATGTGTATCCGTCTAAGCTGTTTAGAACAGGTGTGTTAATTAGAATGCATCACTTTACTTAAGTATCGCAAGCATGACGTTTTTTTCATCAAATTTTTCGGACTGTGTAAATTAATTCGCATTATGGCGCCGTGTTTCAGACGCAATAATAAATTGTTAAACGCAATTTACGGTTTTCAATGCCGTGATATCAACAGCGAACTAGGAAAGTGCTAACAGAATATTATTTTCTTCCTTCTGAATTCAATAATGTGCTAATTTTAATAAAAGTGTGATGATGGTGATCAAAGTTAAATAAAACGCTGATCGTTTACTTCGTGCGGCATTTGAATTAATTGTCACTTGCTTGCTTTTACTATTTTTTTTTTAAAGGCAGCTTTCGGTGATTTGTGCATGACATGTGTTTGTAAATGGCGTTGCTATTGTTTGCAAATGACAAATCCGTAATAATTTTATGTTTCGTGCGCGTGTATGATGTATGAAGTGCACGTAATTATAAATGAGAAACAGGTTATCTTAGCCGCACAGATCATTTCACGAGCACAAACAACGTCAATTTTACGGAATAAACGCCAATCAAATGCACCGAAAAAAATATGCATGCACAATATCTCAAGTATCCAGATAAAATAATTTAAAAATAGCGCACATCAAATCGATTCCATTTAGAATGACCGAACAAAGAGCCAATTGCGTTTTTCCCTTTTGACACCGCTTAGCAATGGCAATTGCTGCTTCTAGGAATAGATAAAAAATTGCATTCACATTTAATGTGCTTTTATTTTGTCTTTGAACGAAATCAAGTAAAAGAGGTGTGTGTGAGAGAGATAGAAAGAGAAAATAGAAGAGCACTTGCAAACGATATAAAGTTGTTTGACTCGTTTGGAAGAGTTCGTTTAGTGCCATTCGGCTCTGGCTTTGACTGCATCGAATCGTATATGCAACTTCTTGTTTCGCCCCGATCACAAGCGCATATCGAGTGCACAGAGAAAAGCAAAATAAAAGTAGTAAAAAAAAACTAGTTTTCGATTTTGTTTGTTCCAAGCAAATCCACCGTTGAAACTCTAGAAGTGAAAAACGGTGTGCACCAGTTGAAAATCAATTGGATACGACTGGTGTAGAAAACTCAAATCATGCAATGAAAAACGGTTCGTTGATCTGTTTCGCTAGATTGAACGATTCAGTCTTCACCTCATTCGTTGATGTGATTCTCGCTAAAAACTCTTAAAATCATTGGTTAATATCTCTCGTCTGTGCTATGTGCAATTGACTTTTAATTCGAATACTCTTTTTTTTCATTTGTTTCGTACGTGCAAAACCAATCGTGCAATTAAAACGATAGAATAATTGCATAGCGTCATAAGCACATACACACTCATATATAACATGCATAAACACTTCCTAAAGAAGTGAAAATACCGTCAAGATTACGCTATCACTTTTGCAGAAAATTGCAAGTTTCTCTCTCGCTCGCAATTTTTGATTGTGATCTGAAGCTGTTATATGCGCGTTAGATATTTATCACACACTGCACTTTTGCATGTGAGAAAAACAAAGCAGATAGCTGCGACTTTCACTCTGCATTGCAACAAAGATGAGCCAAATGGGTGTTTTTAAAAGCAATAACACCGATAAGCACCGTATTCTCGCGCGACTCTTTTTTTTTGTTATTTAACGAAATTACTGGCGAGGAGAAACAAGAGAAAAATGAAGAATTGAATGCAAAAACACAGTGCAAATAAAAAAAACGGCAACAAACAGATAGAATTCGGTAAAACAAAGGCTTTTACAAGCAATACCCCGAGCAAAATTTAACAAGTGAAAATTAAACACAGCGAAGTTTGCAAAAGTATACAAACGAGATACGGCGAGAAAGATAGAAAACACTAGCAGGCCGAATTGTGAAAAAAAAATATAGACGATGAAAAAATGTAAACAAATGGCTTGACGAGGAAGATAAAAAGCGGCAACCATGTAAACAATCATTTTAATGTAAGAAATTTTTTTCATTATTGTTGCTAATATATCACAAACAATTGAAGTGTTCTCTCGCAAGAGATCCGCATGTGTGTGTGTAGATAGTGTGTACGGCGGAATCGAGTAAATGAGCAATAACAGTCATATAATGAGAAAGTACAAGAAACTGATGTGCGTAGTCTGCTGCATGTTTTTCTTGTTCAATGCGCTCTTCTTCGTTCTTTTTACTATCGCAAGGCGTTGATGATGTTCTTTTTATGTCTTTTTCTCTCACACGGCCTGTGATGTGCGTTTTTCTCTTTCTAAAGTGCAATAAAGTTAAGAGCATCTTTACTTGAGCAGGCACTAAAAATCGTTTGTACGTTTCTACGTCTTTTTCTTGTTTGTTTGTTTAAAATTAAATTTGATATAATTTTAGTTGTGTGGCCTTGAATCGTACGATCGACACAATGAATTAGCGCATATTTACACACACAGCGATCACTAGATTGCAATGATAATAGATCGTCGATTTAAAACTCGTCGACTGTTTAGTGCTATTCGTTTAATCTTTAATGTGCGTGTTTGGAGCGCAGTTTTGCAATTTTGTTCGTTTTTCCATTTCAGTGTAAAAATAGTCGAATAGAATTAATGAACTCGAAAACAAGATTGATTTAGTGCTATTCATATCTCAATGTATATTTCATGGGTTATGGTTATTATAGATTGTTACTTTTCGGGAGCTATCATTTCAAAGCGAGACGAAATAATAACAATAAAGAAATCAGCACAGAAAAATATTGACCTAAAATACTATTGTATTTGCTCTCGAAGCTAATGCTCCAGTGAATCGTGCCTGTGTGAGTCGATCATAAAGAAGGGAAATATTCATGATGATTCACGATTCGGGTAATTACACTGTGTATTCAAATGAAATATGCTAAACAAAATAAAAAAAGTACAACAATAATCGCTTTTTTTATTGGCCGATGAAGTCAAGACCGTCTAGTCATTTCTGCGAAACCGTAAACATTTAATTGAAGACCTATTTCGGTATTCTATTTTTCAATTTAAAATTACACGACAGAATTAGGTAGATATACTGACATGTACATAGGCCATTTTGGAGCAAGTGTTTTTTTTTTGTTAATAAAACAGCTGAAGCCGCGCGGTTTGTGATGAATTTCGATTTCAATTTGGAATTTGTCGGTGTTGTTTAGTTATTCTATTAGTAGAAGCAATAGCATCGAATGTTTATTATATATATGACAAGTGTAAATTCCAAATTTATTAATTGATTAGATAAATGGTGCAAAAACAAAGAGAAGCCCACCAATACAAAACATGATCGTGAAAAGTTCGCCATCGACCGAAAAATAATAACGACTATCGAGTGTGTATGTGTGTTGATTGCTGATTCGATTGAAACCATTCGATTGAATATTCATTGCACACACATTCGATTTGTGATCAGTATTCATATGTTAAAATGTGCGCTATTCTTATTGATATTCTTCTTCTTTTTTTGCAAATGATGGACGTGGTTTGTTTATCAATTACGACTTTATTAAAATGACACAATAGCTTGCACTGTAACAATGATAACAACCACCATTTTTGTACTATTATTTCGATTTTGTTTTCGTTTTTGCACAAAGGCCGATTACATTTTTTTTACATTTAGCAACAATATAATATTTTGTTGTTTTTTCGTGTCATACGGTCGTCAATTTTATGGCGCACTGCCATATATTTTCTGATGGAATTATAAATAATTCATCAGATATAAATCGAAAACAAAAAATTCATATTGCAAAATTACTGTTTACATTTTGAATCCCATTTTGAAAATAGCGAGGGAGGTTTTCGAACCTCCATTTTTTTTTCTCTGTGTGGTTCTTTTTTTATCTCACTATCTTGTAATACGTGTACAAAATTCTCGCCAATATATTTATATGGAAAAATATAAACAATCCGTTCGAGTTAATCCATAAATAAATTCCATATGAAAAGAAGATTTTCTCTGTCTGGATGTGTGCATCATCCGCGTGTGAAATGTAAATTCAATTTCTTTTTGGTTCAAACTCGTTGAAAACTCTATCAAATGAGGATTTCTCTCACACACTCTATTCCTCTTGGTCTCTCTCTCTATCGTCGTATCTTGAAATTTTAAGTGCGCTTGCAGCAATATCCGCGATGTTGTTTCTGTTTTTCACCTGACAACAGCACAAAATTTTGCATATTTGTGTGATTTATTTTAATGCAACTGAGAACCCGTACATGAATCATACAACGGCGGAATACGGTTGAACACTCTATGCAACGGAAATCAGATAGAGAGAGCCATACACAGACGTAAGAGAGAGAGAGAGAGAGAGAGAGAAAGAAAATACACGACTGAGAATCGATTCGCTCAAACAACGAAATTTCTATGCAAAAACACAAACGAACGATAAACTGCTGAAGTAGATTTTACTGACTTTGGTTATAAGTTTTCTTCCTGGATGATAATAAAAAAAAGTGAAACATTGAGAAGATGATTCAACGCATATTCGTGTAGGTGATGCATTGGGGTTTTCATCAGTTTGGAATGATCTCAAAACTCATAAAATAGGTAAACGATTTCAGTCGGTTTACGTTGCTCCCACCCTTCCACTCTTTTTGCCATACATTTTGCTATTCGCCTATTTTCATTCGTTGATATTCACGAACTTATTTTTTCTCTCTTTCTTTTATATAATACAATTTAATGTTATTCCGTGCCAATTTTTCTCTCTCTCTAGAGAAACGTTTGCATTGTTTGTTGCCAAAAATTCGTAGGCTTGAATAAGTAAAAAAAAACGATTCGAGAGAACAAAAAACGAACGAGTTGATACAATAAACTCTTGATCTTATTCAAAATGCAATGTTATCATAATTTTTATTTTCTCAAATACTCTCAAGTGTAAATTCGTGCGACTTGAAAATGCGAAAAAATGCGGCATGATCGAAAATGCCGGATATCTTCTAAGCTGACTTGGTGTAAAATAGTCTCTGCC
Organism: Contarinia nasturtii; assembly: GCF_009176525.2. Classification (NCBI taxonomy): domain Eukaryota; kingdom Metazoa; phylum Arthropoda; class Insecta; order Diptera; family Cecidomyiidae; genus Contarinia; species Contarinia nasturtii. The sequence continues at coordinate 3,150,845 of NW_022198383.1, read as the reverse complement.
TCTAATTGAGATCAAGTCGACATGCAATCATTTTTTTTTTCATCATCACCGTTGTCGTTGTCGAAGTCGTTGCTGCTGTTGCTGTTGCCATTACATTTAATACGGTTTTTTCTTTATATTCATTACGAAATGCTTACCTCTTGTCTGTTTCGATGTCGTTTACACGCAACACCTTATAACATCATAAACACTCTTCAAAAAGATCCACTTTTATTGTTTAACTCACTTTTTGAGAAAATTTCTCAAACAAAAATTTGCTCATAATTTTTTCTTCGAAAAACGTTGACAAAGTAGAATGGCAAAATGCATTTACTAAAAACAAGTGGATTTCTGATTAGTTAATATGCCAAGCCAATTTTCGATATCTATATAAATATATATATAATTATCTCGCACTGAATTTGAGTTGAAAGAGTACGCAAAATAATATACAACGCAAATGATGTTTGTCGTTCGCTTGGTTTAAACTTTCTGGTGTGTCTGTCGCACAAAGACTGGTGAGATACTAGAAAAACTAGGTATATTTTGAATGCATACAACGGAGAAACGAACGAACGAACGAAAAGAGTGAATGTTTATGAGTGAGCGTGGCTGTGTTTGTGTGTATGTGCGATTCAGTGATTGTACGAATGGTTGTGCGCAACGAGCCAACAGTTCAGACTGCTATTGTGTATTAGCAAGGCGATGGAGCTGAACCATAATGTTATCGTTGTATCGGTGCGCATTACACATTGGAGGCACTGGGATGTATTTTGATTACCGACAATCACAACTACACACTAGATATACAGTTGCTATAGAAATATCAAGCTCTCTGTATGTGTAAGAGTTGATTTGAATCTTTTTATTTTTATTCTCTCTTACTCGGCGTTACGTATCTGTAGCGAAGCAAACACACAAATAGATAGTTGCGTGTGTTTGTGCTCGGCATTGTGTACCTTGCAACATCGTCAACGGGTACATAGCAGCTGACTTAATGAATCGGAGCGAAGTGCATCAGCATGCGCTTATGTGTCGTTCGTATTTGCTTTTTTTGTGTCTGGCTTTCAACATTCAACTATTGTTGATAACTTTTGTTGTATGATGTGTGCTGTATGCCCTTTGTATTTTGTGGTTCACCATTCTGTGTGAGATCGATTAAGTATCAAACTATTTTCTTCAGTATTTTCTTTTTTTTTTGGCTGTTTATCGAAAACCTTTTCAATTCAATCCTTGTTTTCATTCTCGTGATGAACTCACACGCATAGCGGACTTCATCACACATGCTGAAATACTGTGTTGCATTTTGACGCATCAAAACGAATCATAAATTTTCATATGTAATTGACGATTAACGAGCGAACAAAAACCGGTATTTCAAACGGCTTGAACAAAGGCACACAGAGAACGATGTAGCGCGCGCGCTTGCGATGCAACTCAATGAGGTTTATTTCTGTTTGGCATCCCACAAAGTACACTTTATGACAGTTTTTTTTTGTTGTTGGCGTCGTTGTTGTTGTTCCTTTTTCAAGTTGTTTTTGATGATGTTAAACAACGTTTGTTTATGTTGATGATATATCTTTCTATCGGATGCGGATTCTTTTGACTCAGCTTCTATCGATTTTATTTTTGTTGTCAGACTAAATCATTCATACCATTTCAAAATTGAGATCGTTTACACGAATCAACCAGCACAAATATGTACATTTTGGATATTGATACTTATTTCAAAACTCCGGCGTGTCTGTTTGAATCGACTTCTTAAAAAGCATCTGAACATTTTGCAAACACGTTATGAAAGAAGGCAAAAAATATAGAACAGGCAATTGCACTTTGTCTTTTTTGTACCGTACAACTATTTGTCAGTTGTCTAACGAGAGAAACTCGAATAAAATGAAACCCCCCCCACCGCACACCCGTTATTGCAAAATGAACGACAGATTGCTCGTTGCGTCTATTCGATGGTGGTGGCCCATGTGCACGAACGTGATGGCGATAGAATATGCAAGAAAAAGCAGGCTGCACATGACCCGTTTGTTGATATATCATTCCACACTCAACACATGCACTTTTTCTCGCTTCACTTACTACGCCGAGTTTTTTGCACTCTTCGGTGCGCGCAAAATAAATATGCTTTTTTTTTCTTGTTACATTCGTAATTCTATTTGATCAATTGCATTTGTCAGCCCGTTTAAAATGCACATAAACCTAGACATAAACATTTTTCGCTTTTTTCCCCTTTGTAAACACGAGAGAACTACATGGCAGAAATTTAACACACTCATTTTCGCTTCTCTGAATGGAAATCATATTGTTAGATATACTTTTTTACATTGTTTTTCCTTTCTCTCTCTCTTTCCTTTTTTCTCTCTCCCTTTTTTACTTTCTGTTTTATTTTCCAAAGTAATGAAACTGTGGATGCAATTAAAAAAAGTGGAGTTTGAGCAAACAAGTAATTTCAATAATTAATTTATGTAAGCAATTGTGATGATGATTTCCATTGGTCGTAACATTTCTTCTTCATCATCTTTTTTATTCATTCAACGTTGACCCATTTCTTGAGGCATATTATCATGTATAAAATGATGCATCTATTTTAACCAATTGGCCAGGCCAATGATTTTGTAAGCAAAGCAATTGATGACTATCATTGTACATTAGAGTTGGAAGTCTTAATTACAGTCTCAAATCAAGAGCGATAGAAAGAGAGAGTTGATTGTTTGTTTAATATTTGAAAACCGCAGCTTCCCCACAAGCTATGTCCGCTATGTGCGGAATGGGGAATCAGTACAACTGGCGTTTTCTCAGCGTTATTTATGGAAAATGCCAATTACGATAAAATGTAACCATAAAATAAGTTCGTTGAAAAATCAATTGAAATCGAATTAAGTGGGTAAGCATTTCTGTTAAAATATTCATTTAATGGTTGTTTCGTTGAATATTCCGGCGATACCGATACATTTGATCGGAGCGAAATTTACTCTAGAGTCGAAGTCTAGTTCTCCAGTTTTCTTATCACATCGCAACCGAAATTATCTGCTAGACGAATACCAAAGTTTATTGAAATTTTCTAAGAATGTTTGTGGAAATGTTATTGAAATGCCTTCGGTGTATTTCCATCGAAATGCTATAAAATGATATTGTATTTGGTTAGGATGCATGAGAATTGATGTTTTTGGAATTTTGGGGTTTTGCGTAACTAGCAATCTCATCGCACATATAAATAAACTAATGGACAAATCGACCGAAGAATGTAATTTAATTATAAATAAATTGTGTAATAAAGCCGACTAGATGTGTAATGGAATTTTCCGTTTTCGTTGTTTCAATATCACAACTAATTTCGAGATTTTTCTCGTTCCCTTTGACCGGCTTCGAAATAAACACACAGGTCTACGCCATCATGTAAGAACACAAAATCATACATCTACAACTATATATCAAATGTCGAAACTAAAACTCTCAACTGATTCATGTCACCGTATCAAAGTTTAAGTTTATTTGTTTTCCTTTTTATTCGTTTGATTATGCGTCACTTGCTCGTATATGGTAAATACACACAACAATTAAGTGGAATATACTTGGTTCAGGCTTTTTTTTCTCAACTCTATCGCTCTTTTACTCGCATATTACTTCTCTCTACATCTTATATCGTTGAGCATCGTCGTTTTTATAGCTTGTTTTGTGGGTCTATGAAAATGTTCTAGTTTTTCGACGATACAATTTGTGTCATTTTGTTCGAATTTCAAAAGACTGCAGCAGCGCCTTCATCATTACAATTTATATCAATCGGCATAGCAAACGGGAGAGATGGAGCCAGACAAAGGAGAATAAATACGCTCGAGAAGAAGAAACACTAAAGTCGAATAGAATATTTACACAGTGGGAAAAAAAAAGAATCAAACGAAATTATAATGACGATGGCGTCGAACATCGACGACAATGCTGAGAACGACAACGGTGACAAAGTTACTCTGGTAAAAATGTCTACCGTTTATATGATTTTTTTCTTGTTCGAAATGAAGAGAGCACATCGGAGACAATATTACTGTCGTTCATATTCAGTATACGAAATAAACTTGAGTCTAGTGCTTGTCGCATTGCCTGAACAATATTTCATTTATACGTGGGACAATGTGACCAAAGATAAAAGCGAACAGAACCACTTTATCCACACGTAAGAAGAGATGACATAATAGTTGCATCGAGTGAGAGTTACTTGTGTGTGTGTTTTTTTCTACATTTTGCCTCCAGAACGAGACCAACTTCAATCAGATAAAAACAGATCTTAGAACATGACTCGCACATTAAAACCAATCCAATGAAACAGGCAACAATTAAAACGATGCTTTTATTTACACAACTCTCGACTCGTTTCGCTCTATATGCACATTTCTTTTTTTCTCGTTCCATTCTACATGCACACGAATGCATCACACTTTGTTTAGATAAACATATACAGGCAGCCATCAGTTAGTCTCTATGTCCCTTCATTCAACAATCCATTTTATCAATGTAAAAAGATAGAAATATCAACAAACTGTCCATCGTTTGGCATAAAGTGCATTTATGAAGTCGTTGCCTGTTTAAATTGTTGTTGTTTATACAGTTCGGTCAATGGAAAAACGAAACGTTTGAAAAAATCGTTCCTTTTTTATCTATTTTTGTTGCATTTGAAATGGAACTATGTACATATGTGCAATGTTCGTTTTATGCTGATGTTGTGTGCTATCATTAGGCTTAATAAAATCATGTCAACGGAAAATTCCCCCACTGTCAGATGACTTTCAATCAGCTTTGTTACTTTTTATGCTCATACATTGAATATGTCACCAAATGAAATATTTAGAACTGGCTTGGAAACAGCGTAGCAGACGCACGCCGCTACAGAGATGGAGTGGAAAGAGCATAATTCCCTGTTTTTTTTTGCCTGACGAAAAAGACGGCGGTTTTCAAATCCTATTAGAAAGTATTTACTCGACGATTTTCGGGTGAAGAACGAATCTTCTTTCATTTTCTATAGATCTTTGCCATTTTTCATAGCATAGCAACAAGATCACTAGGGTGTTTCCTCTGTGGCATTCAATGTATCATTGACGATATCGATTACCGCATAAAAACCGTGAAATGTGAATTACGTTTCTATCACAACAATATGCCAACAAAGTTTTTGTATAAGCGTAAGCTTGCTTTTATTAGCTTTGTCAGAAAGTTTTTTCATGTTAGTGTAGACGAACATATCTACAATCATCAAAATTGTTCACATCCATGTTATTTGTTTTTGTTTATGTTTCCAAATATCAATAGAGATACAACGCAATTATAAAATGGATAGGCAAAGTGCGTTCACTTGTTACGGCTTCGGCGACAATGTCAATGTAACGTATGTTTATCTTTTCTTCTTTCTCTTTTACTCTCGTCTTCTCGTGATGTGGATTTATCTCCCCATTCAATTTTGCACAAAAACCCATTATACAAACAGATGCACAAACTGTTCATTTGAAAGTTGACACTTGGCAATCGGCACACACACAAATCCGAAGAAAAATGTCAACAACTGATGTGCAAAGTCATGTTTTCAGATCGTACATAATTTTCGCTCGTGTATGCCGTTCTTAATTTAGCTCGAAGCGCAACGTTTTCAAGAAACTTCGTAGCTTTTCGATTTGGTCGGGTTTTTTTAAAAAATAAAATGAAAACTGTGTCATTCACCTTTTTCCTAACTATGTAATAAAGAAGGAATATGTATGTATCCACTGTTTTGGTGCACCCATAATTAATTCGTTGAATTCATTAATATGCTTCTACTGCGTGCCTTTGTTATTATTCCCCTTTTATCTTTCTCACTTGCTCGCACTACTTTTTTTCTCGCCTTTTGGTTGTTGCATTCTGTGTATGTGTGAATGAACGAAACACTCAACAGCAGACAGTTTATTCAACTTTGAAATGTTCTGTCTCTCTCCCTTTCAGCAAATTAAAACATTATTAAAAAGACCCGTAAGAAGAAACACTATTATATTGGATTAATTATGACTGTGTCGTTTTCATTAAATTTTACATTGAGAATAAACACATGAACAAGACAAAAGACTAATTTAGATTCTCTCCCGTTTTCAACAAAGCAGATTTTGAATTTCACATAACTGCAATGGCCTTTGACGAAACTAAATCGAAATAGAAAAAGATGCATGTCGGAAATTAAATCCTGGCATTGTGTTTTCATAGTTGTTTTATGTTAAATAAACTTTTCAATAAAATCGGCATTTGCGACGCAATTCATAGTTCGCAACATTTCAATTAATTTTCTTTATCAACTTGACAGGTTTCAAATCAAACGCACAAGAAGTTAAGTAATTATTTGGAAACGAGAAACAATGCATATTTATGCGGAATAGAAAATTTCCATCGCACTTCTCTTGAAAAATATGATTCACATTTTCGGATCGTAATCTGAATGAGCTGCCATGTGATCGAGAGAGTCTATTCATATAAAAAAAACGTGTTAGTCACCACTGTCAGATTCCATTCAGTACTGTGGCAGTAATCACGTTGATAAAACTGAATCTAGCAATTATATTTTGATTATTTGTTATTATGTACACTGTACACATGTGTTTCTTTTCTTGGAAATTCCATTTAAAATTGAAAGATGTGTGTGTACTTCTATTCACGTCATCTCCGATTATATGATCACGTTCGTTCAGTGAGATTTTATCAATGGATTTTTATTTATTTTCCTTTTGATAGCCAATCGTTAAATGTAACAATGAGTTGCTATTTTTGTTCGTTCAAGTGTCAAACGAATTTGTTTTGAATGGACAAAAAATGGCCAATGTTTGAGGGCGATAAGAAGCGTCGATAAAATATGAGTGGAAAAAAAATCCTTCGATGGCATAAAATTGCAATTGGGAATTTGAGAATGGTCACACCTTTGAGATGTGCCGCTAAGGTGTTTGGTTGTGGTGATAAATCGCTTTTTAAATGAAACTTTATTTTTCTTATGTCAGCTTAGAGCGAACGAATGAACACTGGAACATTTATTAATTATTGGTTCACATTTTTTCATTCAACAAATAGAATATATTGCGTATCTATCTGTGCGCCCTGGCAAAATGGGGTGGCATTTCTTCATTCATTTTCACGTGACTGTTAATAGCGGAGTGGTTGTTTGTTTTCAATGGCTTATTGACTCGCATGACAGTGACATTGTTTTCATATATATATATCTATTTCGATGGTTTTTCTTAGCAAACGCTTTTTTTGCTATCCTTGATCCGTTCGTTCATTTGTTTACGTCTCGAAATTCGATTAATACTTGCAATGAAATTCATCTTCTTTTTTCTACATTGATTTCGATGGAATGTAAGTTTTTACACAGAAAATGATGATTTCTATGGTATTTTGTCGTTGTGGAGCGAATGAACTTTTTCAAGCAATCTAATGTACACTTTGAAGCGATAATAATCTCTTTAGTGTGGCTGCTGTTGTTTGATGGAATGACGCTTTTGACATGATTTGTCCGAAACAACAAATGACAATGTAGATAACGTATACGCACATTAAATCCAGCGAACGATGCAGAACTATTAATTAAAATTGATGAGTGCCACGCCATTGATTGACGAAAATTATTCAAGACCGTCAGTGACAATGAAAATGAGATGGATATTGATGTGAATGTGCCATAAAGTCCTATGGATTTCAATTTCGAACGATTGATATTGATATACCCATGCAAAATTCATGGCATAGACAAAAATGCTGTTATCAATATAGATGATACTTATATATATTGTAGATGGTATTTAGTCGGAACTGCCAGTTTTTCTTCGAATTACATTATGATGAAATCGAGCGATTCGTGCATATTAAAAGATTATATTTACTTGAAAATTGAAGTCGAACCAATAGAATTCAACTACAACAGACAGCTGTCGAGCCGTACCGCACGAACAAGTACATGGGAAAATGAGAGGAAAAAACAGAAAGCGGCAGGGAGAGAGAGAGAGTGTGGGAAAAGTAAAAACACGTCGAGAGAGCACACAATTTCAATGAATAATTCAATGTATCTGAAGTCCTTTTTAGCACACTCGCGTGCAATACATTGGTATTTTATTCGCATAATTCTATTTTCAGATTTGTTTTTGTTTTCCATGAGCATGATATTTGCGCTCGATATCTACTAAATGGGAATGGTATAGCTAATCCAACACATTCACCGCATAAACGAAGGACATTATGTAAATTACACAAAAGCGCGTCATATAAAATGAAGGAAAAAGCCAGAAAAGCGCCACGGAAAATAGCACGTTAGCATTTTGTGTAATGATTTTCATTTGTTTTTGTTTTTCTTTGTGTTGTATGTACTTGCAACGTGAGTGTAAAATTTAGCACCATCATCAGGCCGGCAGCATACGGCCAACATGAAATAATCACAATAATAACAGTTGCTGAATTTATGAAAACAAACGCCTGAATAATTTGTGTGAGAGAGATACGTAACAGAAATGCGAAAGTGAAAACAAAAAAAAAAAAAACAGAAAAGTAGAACAACGAAATGAAATCATGAAAATTATATTGTAATTCGTTTTGACTATGAAATTCTATGGAAATGATGATGAATCACATTATCGTTTATATGCATTCATTTCATTTATGGTTCTCTTTGTATCGCCTTGCTTGGTGGGCTGAGTACCATTTTGTTCTATTCGCGTTGATTTGCTATAGTTTCGAGACTTTGAATTCTCAGTCACATCGACCGCAGGTAAATGAAAATAAGGGGCGCGCGAGATTCGGTATTTTTCATGTGAAAAATATATATTCCTAAAGTTCAAGAAAATCTAAAGAAATTACATCATTGGGACTGTGAATAAATTCCAATTTATTTATTTGTTTTTTTAATGCTTCTTAGTTCGTCTAGCTCTCTTATTGCCTCTCTAGCTTGTCTTGGTGGTTGCTTGTGAAAAATACGACACCATCATCATCTCTCAATTTAAGCATTGTGCACGCACAGTCGCCGGCACGCACTGATAAATGACTCAATCATTTTGCAATGTTCTTTGCATTTACTTTATTCACCATCATCAGATGTTGTACATGGTCGGTTTTGTTGGTATTTCCGGTTGGCTGGCTATCACAACCATTAAATGGTGCCAGGACCGGGTCTGGTGTCATAATTTTTCGCTAAACAAAAGTGCCCACTATGGAATTGCGCTTTATTAATATTTATGTAATCGTTGAAAAAGGTATTCGACTCGAGCTGGAGTTTGAGAGCGTCAACGATGAGATATTTTAGCCAAACATTATCAACAAAATAATAACACAAGCACATTTTGATGTTGATATTATATCGCTAGCCATATCGATGTGCGTGTGTATAAGAAGAGCTGGGCGCACGCCAACAAAAGTGGCTGCAAATTATTTTCAATAAATCGAAATGTGCTTCGTACAGTAAAGTATATTTAATTTGTTTGCCATTTAATTTGCATTAATGCGACAATGAAATTCTCTATCTCATTTGCTCTCTCGTTTGAGAGAGAGATAGAATGAGCACGTCAATATATTCTCGGCGGTCATTGTAGTCGATATCGCGCTATTTGATCCGTCCAACATGTTCACAAATTTACCGTAGATGCAGCAAAAAAAGTGGTGCACACGCACCAAACATTCAATGAATGGCGAATAAAATGCACTTACCATTTAATGACCAAATACCATTATGTGAAGGCAATGATGTGGCTGTGTAAACGCGTCCTAATGCTATGGCACCAGCTGTTGCGGCCGCTATACTATCAGCATCTTGTGCCAATGTTGCTTGTTGTATCACCGCTTCGATGTTCGAACTTTGGATTTGTGGAATTGCTGAAACACGCAATGGGCAGACGCAACAGAAAAAAAACATTAGAAACAAAAAAAAGTTGTGTAAATTAAATCGGTAGCAGTAAGATTGATGGTGAGGCGTTAGTTGCAATGATTTTTTACCATTCAAATAATTGGATTGCGTTGTTCCATTTCCATTGCTTTGTTGTAAATCCGGAACCGATGAAAGGCTTCGGGCCCGTTGTCGATCTATGGTCGATTGATTGGTGGCCGTAACGTGCATGCCTGGTATTGATCTAAGTAAATTAAATCCAGTAGCGCTTGAATTGCCGCCTTGTATAACTTCGGTGGCCGAACTACTGCTCGATGAAAATGTTCGGGTTCGTGGACTTTGTGAATTGTGCGGTTGACTGTGTACATGGTGTTGGTGATGTGGTCCCGAACTGGTCGCACTATTTCCACCATTGGCTGTGCTCGTTTTTGCACCCATATTTGAAATTTGTATAAATTGATTTTCCTTAAACACTAATTTGTATTTGTGCGTATTCTTAGCGACTGCGTCGAATAAATAAATGATTACAAAAAATTTTTTGTGTCTTTACGTTTTGAAAACACTCAAATTAATCTTCGTCAATTTTTATTGCAAACACCTCATTTGTGCGCGCACTTTCAAGTCATTGTGAACCTTTTTTTCCACAAAACAAACAGCACTTGTTAATTTATTTGGTTCTTCTCTAAGCACAATCACCACATAATCAGCATTTTTTTTAACAAATTTTGTGAAAACACAATAAACAATTTATTGGACAAAATTAAGAGACGACAAAAGTCCAAATGAATAATAATATTTGCATAACATTTATGACGTATAATAAAGTCTTTTCTCCCTCTTTTTTTCTCTCTCACCGATCTCTGTAGGTGTGATGATCACGATTAAAATAAACGATTTGAAATATTATGCGAAGTTTGTTGATTTCTTTTTGTGTTCGATTTGTCTTTGGTAACAATTAAAAACTTTATGCTGATAAGTTTCATTCAGGTGAAACAAAGGCCATGGCAAATACTGAAAAATATGATGGTGTTTGAAGTTTGTCGTCGATTTTCGTTCATAATTTAGTTTTTTTTTATTTTGTGGGTTCTGTTTTACTTCGTTGTTTTATCGTCGTTGGTTTCGTGCATTCCAAATTAAAAATGAATTGGATTGACTGTCAAAACACATGACTAAACAAACATAAACCGGACTGATGGCGTCGTCAGTATTTCTTTCGATTTCGTTTTGTGTATGACATACACACACCGAGTTGCTCGTACGAAAATAACCAAAAAAAACTCTTGAGATTGTTTTTTTTCTACTTCTCTATGAAGGCATAAGCATATACACCGTCTCACCGTGTTTGAGTTTGTCGAATAAAAAAAATTGGTTTTCACATTTGTATGTAATTTGTTTGCCAAACAGAGCCTTTTTTCTTGGAATTGCGTTTGTTGAATTTCCGCTGATAATTTTGGTGGCAATGTTCGCTTGTCACGCCACACACAAAAAAGAGGACTGACTATGCTCCTTTTCTGCTTCACTTTCCTCTTCTTCTCGAACACCAAATGCCTCCGCAATCGAATCACTGTCAAAATAAAAATCACGATTACTATAAATCAAATCAAGAAGAGACCAAACGATGAAAGTTTGAAATGTCACGTAGCACAAAGACATATGAGAGCACCGAACAAGCAAACAACAACAACAAATTTACTCAGAGTAATATCTTTGGTCGATTAACGATTACGTCGTTGTTGATAGTAGCAAATTGCGCGGCGATTAAACCAAATCGAAACGATAATAAAAAAACCATCATACACACATTCACAACAGTGTTATTATTTTTTAAATTGCAGTAATAACGCGGTTTTATAATTGTATATAGGCGCAATCAAGATTTGTATGGGTCTTTTTTACAGAAAAACGTCCTGATTACGCGCTTAAATGGAGCATATGCACACTCATACCATCAGCTGGTTTCAGACTATATACAATATGAGCAAATCGAACGAACTTATGCCACATTCATTCTTTCGCGCTTTCTTACACACACTCACTCTCTCTAGCCATCTGTATGGGTATTTTCGATTTAAAAACAAGATCTTTGATTTCAAAACAAATTCGACGAAACGAAATAGAAACGACAGTTTTTTTTGTTTTGCATGCCTTCCGTTCTCGTTTCTAATATTTAAATGTGGTTTTGATGTATTGCGAAGTGCGTATTTGTTACATGTTATAAAATCATAAAAATCTAATTTCGTTGAATTTTATTTTGTTCTTTAAAAGATGACGCGTCAATTGATTCTTCGAATTTATTTCGTAAAAACTGATTTTGCATACGTCTGCTTTTATCATTTTTGAAATAAATTTAAATTTACTTTTCACACGAATTGAAACAAAAAAAAAATCCATACTTCAGCGACTGCTTTGGTGATCATAATTTTTTGTTGAATATTTTGCTTTATGGATGCATAAAAACGTGCTCCATCATTTCAAATTTTACGGATTTTCTTCGAAATGTGAATCGTAAAACGCAATTTAATTCTGGTCATACACATCCATCGCATACACACCTACATCACTTTTACACTTGGCATTCATTCCATCGACGACATTCTCTACCAATTTTTTTCGGAATTCGATTCATATTTTATTTCATTTTTTCGGTCAACTCACACAAAAAAAGACACTGGAAACACTGATGGAAGAACACACTGATTGGCAAAGAGCCACCACTCTCTCTCTTTCCTCTGCTCTCGAAATGACAACAACAAACAAAATTCACACGGGCACCAGAGCTTGAGGCTGCATTTCTCAAATAGTTGCACACACAATTCACTCTCACTGTTCTTCGTGTGTTTTGCAGCTAAATTTTCATTTCCGTACTGGTTATTTTTTTTCCACACTCTCTTATTTTGGGACCATACGCTGAAAATGCAATTGGACTTACACACAAATGCTATCGAGTTTATTTCAATCAATTTGGTTGCACAATTGTTTATTCGATTTAAATAGTCAACAAAATAGCACCCGCTATCGAATTTGGTCGGGCGACATTTTGCATACACACTCTCTGACTATACACTCAACTCAACGACATGACAAAATTTTGCTATCGCGCTTATGTGTTTCCATCAACAAAAATCTATTCTCTGTCTCTCCTGTTTGTGTGCTCTGGTGCTGGTGCTTGCCGTTTTGCGTTTCTATATGCGCGCTCTCTCACATACACACACACACACAAACACGTTCGCAAAACTTAAATCTCTCATCGCACATACAATAACAAAACATGTGCAATGTTCAATGAATATATTTTGACATTTACCGAGAACGAACAGTGAGAGATATACTATGTGTGCGTGTGACATGAGAGAGTATAGCTATTTTGTTTTCACTTTGGTTTCAGTTGTCTCTCTTATCGCTTGCCGTCTATTCGTATGACAACATTTTCAAATACCACTCGAAAAAAATGTAAATAAATGAAACGCATCGCAACGTCGCTGGTCACGTTGTTTATTATTTCGATGAAAAAATGAATGAACATCCTTCTTTTATTTTTTTTTAAATTATTTACTACCACAATTCTATTTGAAAAATTAATTTTTCAAAAAATACATAAAATAATTAATTTAAATAAATAATTTATTTAAAAAATTTCAAATTGAGTGCGATTTGGAAACGCATTCGTTCGCTGTAGAATATGACGGTGATGCGTCAAATGTCGGGGTACGGTCAACTTCATGCCGTATGCCTTATGTCGCTGTACCGAAATGTCAAGCGACTATTATTAATATATTGAAAAATGGCAGATTCCGACGAAACAGTTGAATTATTGTTTTTTGATACATTTTCACACGATATAAATGAGGTAATCAATGGTGTTTCGATTGTTCATTCAAAACGGCATTGAATTCAAGTGAAAAGTGTTCAATCCCATTGAAATTCAATATTCTGTTTAGTTTTTTATTTGGCATCATAGAACATAACCTCAAATGCATATATAATACTTTTGTTTATAGCTTGATGTGCTCAATAAATTTCTCATTTCTTTTCATTTAAAATCATTTTTCAGGATTTGAATTTGGATTTAGTGCAATTTCCGCAGCCAGTTTATATAGCCGAAGTGCGTATAATTCCATTGGGTGCACGAGTGCAAGCTGATTTTCCGGGCGGTGTTCGTTTGGGTGCGACAAATCCATCAAAATTTCATATACAATTGTTTGTAAATGATTTATCAAAGCCGGGCGCATCGACATTTGAACGTTTAGGTGATTTTGAATACAATCAAAACGATTGCATCAATTATGATGCGAAAAATTGTAACAATGCAACCGGCGAACGAATACGACAAATTCCAACCGATGGTTTAGTGTTGCGAGGTAGTTATACAACAATTACATTGGCTGTATACGGTTCGTTAGCAAGTGATGAAATTAGAGAACAACAGATTAGCTCACCACCGCCGCCAAGTGTTCCAATTGAAGAAATTTCCAATTCATTGGGCAACGAAGAGAATGCCGAACCAACGCCGGCAATTGATTTTAGTTCACCAATTGTGGCTGATAGTAAAGAAACAGCACAAAAATTCTTCGCAAATGAAACAAATCCTGAAAAAATTATAAAATCAAATGTATCCGTATCTGAATCGGCACGACAATACACGGAAGATTGGGTTGCATCCACCGGAAATGTTGTTCCGATTATTCCTAGTTCGGTTGATGCAAAATCACCAGATATCGATAATTGGAATGCGGATGATGATTTAAATAAAGCAACAGCGATTATTTCATCGCCACGTTCAGGCCGACGGTCACGATCTCCAGATGCACGTAGACTGAAACGAGATTGGTCAAAAAGTCCCGAATATCGACGACATCGACCATATGAACGGAGTGTTTTGGATAAAAAATTGCAAAAATCACGCGAATATGAAGCATCGCGACGTTCACCACCATCGATATCGAATCGAGTGCCAAGAACACCGTCACCAGAACACATTCAATCACCGAGTGATGCACGACGAACGCCGGAAAGTCATTTGTCAGACGATTTTCATAAATATCCAAAAGTTGTGCTGAGCCCGCAATCGGCAACGGAAGACAATGAAAAGGCCATTACAGCTATTAGTTCATTGGCACCTACTGAGGCAGAAGATGATGCCATGTCACAAGGTAAATTTTACTAGCATATTGTCTTTAGGACGATTTTCTAAAAATGTTCCTTTCAATTTTTCTTTAGGTGAACCATTCGAACCAATTCTGAGTGACGATGAAATTCCCGACGATGCAACGGAGCAATACGAAATGGATTACGATGATGCCGAAAATACCGTGTATTCAGCATTGAAACACTTCAATCCATTTACCGAAGAGATCAAGCACTATGTATCGGCCGATGAAAAAATGAGCGCAAATGCTCGTGAATTGGTTGAATTGGCAACGAAATGTTTGCATCGATCAAAACTAAAAGAAAGTGCCAGCATTGAAAAGACATTTGTTGAATCACAATCGAACGAGATGCGTGAAAATTGGGTGCATGCGGCCGAACAACTTATTCAAATCATCAATTTAATTTACAATTTAGCCGGAGCAACACAAACCCGTAGCCAACAGACGCTAAATAATTTGGTGTTATTAAATCGACAACAATTAGTTGATTGGATGCGAATCGGTTTGAATTTCGATTGTGCCAATTCACAGCAACAGCCCGGTTACAAAATTCGGCATATGAAGTGTGGTTTGCGGTTGGTTGAAATGTTGGCCGTTGACGAAACGTTCATCGAATGTCTCATTTTCAAAGAAAAATTCAACGTTTTCGAATATTTATATCGATTGTACGAGCAAAAATTCATGGCTTTGTCACTGAAACTGATGATCTGTCGTGCTATTTTCGCATGTTTGGACACCAAAACTGGCATTGAATTTTTCACACGATTGAATAGCAACGATGAAGTGAAGCCAATTAGTGCAGAGAATGGCTATCAAAAATTAATAAAACTTTTACAAGAGAATCCATTGACACGGATAAAGTTTCCGTTGAAGGCAATTTTGAAAAAAGTGAATTTATACGAATCATTGCAAGTTATACGGGATATTATGAAACGACGATTTGTAAACAGTGACATTAAATTAGAAGTGAATGATGATGTAGTCGATGAAGCGCCCGATGGCAAATTGCTGAAAGATTGCCTGAAAGAAGTTTGGTCTGCATTTACATGGGACGCACAAAGCTATTCACAACCAAAACGCTTTTTACCAATCTCAACGAAATTTGAAAAAGTTTTGGATATGAACGCAAATAAAATGGCATCGAATAGTTTTATTCGATATTTTCGTATAAATGGATTGATTGAATCGCTGTTGATGATCATTTCGCAAAGTACCAATCACGATATTATTTCGGAAGATGTGTTCGATATGACATTGCTCATTTTGGAGTCGTTGTGCAGCACCGAATGTGGACTGAATTATTTGAGTGAAAAATCGGAAGTGACCAATGTACTGATTAAGTGCTTGATTCAAGCACCACTTGATGGTCAGCCGGATGATGTCGACATGACTGAACTTGACTCAATCGCGAATAATACATTGGATGTGACGGGTGATATTGATGAAGATTCGAGACGGTATCATTTGGGCATTGAAATTGCGTATAAGGTACGTGACGAATTTATTTTAAATTGAAAGCAAAATAGTAATCAATTTTTGAATTTCAGATAAAAACCAAATTCTACTTGGATTCGATTGCCGATTTGCCATTAAACTGTGAGAAACGCGATGAACTACTGCCAGAATATTTTCATGGGTTGTACAGTTTGGCTGTGGCCGACAATTACATTGGACGCGGTTATGTTATCGAGACAATCACAATGAGTGGCAATATCATCACGATTTTAAAGCAAATTGAGTATGAGAAAAAGAAGATAAACGCTGTTGCATCAAAAAATGCGACCGCAAGTGATGCATCAAAAACGACTGCCGATAATTCGATGCTAAAGAAATCGCCGACTCTGGGTTATGCAATTGATTTGATCGATCTAACGATTCGTTATGCCACAACGAATCTAGACTATTTACGACAACACGGATCGGTGCTGGTAAATTTGGCAAAATCGCATGATCAATTTGACGATGCAAGTATCTCGCAAATTTTACAAGAGATGGCAATATTCCTGAAACCATTGCAATTACAAAATATATTTTGTTACGATAACATTGCATCGTTGTGTGACATAATCAAGCGAAGTATAGAATTTATCACCACATTTCCGGGTGATTTAATCATGGCATTGCGCATAATACGATATTTATCGATACCAGATACGTCGATATTCAATGACGGCACCGATTTTGCCGATACATTTGGCGATGCGGGCGCAACAAATAAATTCAAACAGCCAAACGAACAACATCAAGTCGAATTAAAATACAAATTTGTCATTTTACAATTTTATTCGGCCGACGGGATATCAACGTGTATTCAAATTTTAGATAAATTAACAACGTTTTTCACACAACCAGCTGTTCACATCGCAACGTTGGGTTCAACACAAGGTCAAATGCTAACACAAATACTTTTGCCTACGATTGAAATTCTACGAAAAATGTTGTCTTATGTAATCGATTGTCGAAATACGGAATTCAAGGATTTGACCGCAATTGAACCGTTATTGAAGACCTACACATTGGTCTCATCGATTCCGGCTCAATCGATTGCTGCCGACGATGCTCAAGCCATACAAACGGAAATTGTTAAAACATTGCTGGCATACACACAACCAACGCCAACCGATGGCGTTGACACCGAATCGGTGCAAAAAAGTTTATGGACACAAATGTTGGGCGAACTTTGTAAATACATTATGAGTGGACCATACACGATTGTGTCGGGATTATCGTTGTTTTCGCAATTGTTGCCGGTGCCGTTGCCAATTTTAACAAAAAATCCACTGACAAATGATGAACAAGCACGTTTGATCACCGATCGTCAATTGTGGTCGGCACATTTACATCCGCAGAGCATTGAATTGTCAGCAATGATTCAGGCACTTTGCATCTCATCCTATGCCCCATTGATTGATATTTTGAGTCGCGTCATTGGCCAATTATCGGATTTAGCACCAAACATGGCATTACTTGTCACAAAAGCGATCGTTGATTCACTACTGAACGATGGTAGCTCGTCTATACAAGCGACGACAAATACACAAAACGGATCTACAGCGACAACACCATTGAACACCACCGTTGCCAGTACATCATCGTCAACAACAACAGCTACAGCAATCAGTGCAACACAAACTCAAACGCAACTAATTCTTGCTTACATAAATCCATCCACAAAACGAATTTTAGGATTTTTAACAAACATTTTATGTTATGCGCCAGTGAAAGTGGCCTTTTTATCAATGATTCATGGAAAAGTGTTTGAATTACTAACAAAAGTGCTTGCCGTGAAATCAACATCGATTCCATCGAATTTATTGTCGATTTTAAATCAGGAACAAGAATCAGTGCTTATGATATTCCATACGATATTGAATGGAGACATTTCACTTGTCGGTCAGACGGAGTATGGCGTCAGCAATAGCAAAATGTTGTCGTCACCATCAGTCGATTTAATCGTTGGTTGCTCAATACCCTCAAAGGATTGCTACATTGGCGTATTGTCAGCGGTGCTCGATTGGTTTTTCAACGTTGACGATTCGCTGAACACAACCGGTTGCCAATTTGCTGCCATGAAAACCATGACACTAGCCACAAACTATGAGTAAGTATAAACCGATGATTTTATTTTCATTTCAACAGAATTTTCATCACTTTTTTTGCTTTTTCTCTAACGTTTTTCTTTTGGCTTTTGTTTACATTTCGGTTGTTTTTTTAATCACAAAGTATATATATACACTTTGAATACCTATATCAAAAGAAAGAGAATTGAATTGATTTAGCGTAGCCGTTGATGTTGTTGTGCTCGGTTTATTTTATCTTTCACGTGAAAAACAGATCATTCATCGTGCAATAAATATAAAGAAAAAACGGCACACACAAAAATGTTGACTTTGTGTTGCTCTTTGCATACCCGCTGCAATGTGATACTTCATTCTTAGTTTTTGTTCTTTTTTTGTTGTTGTTCTCATGCGCGCGTTTTCACACAATATGCGCAAGTTATTATACATTTAGAAGCCTTTTAATCATTTCGAAACACAAATATTCAGGCGAGTTTCTCCATATTATGAAACAAGAGCACATTTTTTTTTGTCGCAATGAGAAAGAGTGAGAGAGAAAAAACTAACTAAAAATAACTGAATAGCTTGAACCCGTCATCATCGGACACAAAGAGACAGAGAGCGGAAAATTTACATACGATTTTCTGTCTCGCTTATGTGACCGAGGCGACGAAACAGAATGAAATCTTTTTCCTCGTCAACGACACACGCATTCATCGACGTGTGCGTGTGCGGGCGCACACGCTCACCCATTCGGAGCGATATCATTTGTGAACGCGAGGGCCACGAGAATGTATGCGATCGATTTAAGTGAAAAATGGGATAGCAAGACGCCAACAGTGAAAATAAGAACATCGTGATTATATTCTGTACCGTGTTGCTGCTGCTGCTCGAGAGAAGAAAAAAAAACTGATCAAAGAAACGACAGAATTTCAAACGATCGTCAGTCGAATTTCAGAGCTCCCTCCACGCGTACACACGGAATTATTACGCTTTCACAAAAATATTTTTGCTCGAGTCAGTTCTCTCTCTATTCTTTTATTTTTTTTGCTTGCTTTAAAACGTTGAAAACTCGTTCGAAATTCTTTGTGGTTCATCGTAATAATAATTTAGTAGATCAGTTTAAATCATAAAAAAAGTTTGTTCAAAGATTTTATTGTTGGACTTTTGTATCAATATGTTTGCAAACGCGTAAAATCGATCAATAAAACAAACATAAAATCAATCATTTGCAAACACAAAAATATACAATTGAATGTCGGTTTCTGCTTTTCTCAACGATCGTCTGGCACCAAAAAAAAAACCGAACCCAAATAGAAGAAATAAATCTGCGACTCTGAATTAATGCAGATCATCAAAAAGTTTCGGAGAAGAATATAGAAAAAAAGAACAACGAGAAAAAATAAATAATAATAAAAAAACACTTGAAACTCTGAGAAATGCTAAGGAATTTGCAATAAATTTTGTTTCAGTGCTTTTTGAATCGTTGATTGAAATCACAAGTTCGGTCGGTGAAAAGAAGTCTAACTGTTTTAAAAAAAGAAGAAGGAATTGATTGAGTGAATACTGTTCAAATTCGAAGAAAAAAAAGACTTAAATGTATATTTCGCGCTGTTTCTCTACTAAGATTAAATGCGTTTTAAACACAAATGCCTCTATACAAATTTCATTTAATGCAAAACAATCAAAAAGCTGAAGGTCGCTGAGAAAAACCGCAGAAGACGGCACGAGAAAAAAAAATTACGGGGAAACAAAACAAAACAAATCTCATAACACAGCGCACATCACATATTTCGTACGGCATCCGAGCAGAGAGCTCACATCGAATACAGACAATGTTTTCATCGTTAAAGTTATTTTGTTTACTGTCAAGTGTTTGGCATGTCAGTGCAATGACAGTGTCGACAACACGGCACATTGACGATCACGTATATGATACAGTGGGAGATGTAACAATCGACGATCGTCCACTAAATCTTGACCATTTCTGCTGGTCAGATGTGTCAAATAGTTGTAGTATCATTGGGAATTTTACGCACAGCACAAGCAGTTACAGTTTTCCTGTGAACATCGATTGTTCGTTGAATGGTGGCGGTGAACTCCAAAGGACACACACCGATCAGTACATTCACAAGCATTTTTATCACGTCGAAGTGATCACATTGAATGGATGTCGGGTAAATGTCGCTTATCGCCTGCAAAATGCCAACTATGAGAATTTACTTGGCGTCGAATATATACCCGATCCCATACAAGTGCGTCAACTTACATTGGAAATGTTTAAAGTTCATTTCGATTTGAATCGCGGTGCATTTTCACAATTTAAAAATACCCGAACACTTTGGTTGACAAATAATCAAATTGATAGTTTGAACGAGGGAAGTTTCGACGGTTTGATTAAACTCGAAGAGTTAATTATTCAAGAGAATTACATTCAATCGATACATCCGGCAACATTTAATCCGTGCAGTGAATCGCTTGAAAAACTGGTAATACGCGAGAGTTATCTGCGTCTCGGTGAATTAGAACCGTTGAAAAAACTATCCGAACTTGTGATTTCGATGACAAAAGAGCTCAATTGGACGGCATTAACCATTGGACTTAATTCAACGAACACAATGATCATTTCAAATGTACAGAAAATTGTGCATGATAAAATGGCGACACCGCGAACATTTTCAAATCTCACAAAAATGGAGGTGATTTTTTGCAATTTAACTGAATTTCCAATCGATCGATATCCACGGCTGCAGCATTTCAACGTTAGTCACAATGGTTTGTGGAACATTTCGATGAAAGAAATGCAAATGCTTGGATTGCACACATTGGACATTTCTCACAATAAATTCAAGTGCATCGATGGCACATTATTGTCGAGTCTATGGGATTTGGAATATTTGTATGCAACACACAATCAAATTATCGCAGTCAATCCAAAAGCATTCCAGAAAAACTACGGTTTAAAAGTGATTGATCTTCGATTCAATCGTATCAAACGACTTCCGGTCGATGCGGCGATGTTTTTAACCGCAAAACAAGCTCAATTCACTGTCGATCATAATAATTTCGACTGTGCTTGGATCAATGACTATTATGGATTAGATCCGAAAATTTTCACAACCAAATACATTTATTCCAAAGACTTTACGGATGTCAATATTAGAGGATTACGGTGTACATACTTCAATGGCGATTTTCGATATCATTCACATTTATACGATAATGATGAATTTCATAATGGTGTAAAGCCCGGCCGCCGACCACCACATGACGTTGAAATTTTGCGACGCAATGCAAAGCACACAGCATTTTTAACCATTTGCATTTTGATAATTGGCGTATCGACCCTTTTGATTTCGTTATTTTTCTATGTTAAATATCGTACACTCGCCTCGACCTTGAATTCAAATTCATTTTATGAAATGGATAAGCATAAACAACACAATAATAACAAGGACACGGGCACCACCGAAAATCGACCTGACATACTCATTCAAGATCGTATGCTGTCATCGGCGAGGCAATTAGATGTGTCAAATCGTTTGATGTTACCGAAATCAGCGTCCAGTCCGAGGTCAATTGAACATGATGATTTGGATAGCATCGAGTTCAAGGATTCAGTTGGTACAATCTCGGAAAGGCGTAAAGCAAGCCTGCCGAATCATTTTGAATCGGTGCCAATTGGAACGCAGAAAGTTGTATTCGACATCGAAACTGATACTGTTGTAAATTAGATGCGTACGCAACAACAACGAAAACAATTACTTGTGATTATTACTACTATTTCTTTTCTTTCTTTGTGATGTTGTTTTCTTCTCTGTTTGTTAATAAAAAGTCAAAATGTAAACTGTGAATGCATATTTAGGCCAGGTAATTTTGAGGCAAACTAAACATAAAATTAGAAAATAAAACAGCATTTTTTGTTGCAAGCCATTTCCGTTTGGTTTTATATTCGTAACAAATTTTTTATGAAATAGCATTTGCTTTAATGATCGATTTTAATTAGATATTTTCGTTTCTTTCTTTCTTCTTTACAGTTTCACATCATATCAACTCAAAATTTTGTTGGATAAACGCAAAGATCAACTCCTATTGAAATTACGTTCATTAACTCAGCTGGCAGATGGTGATCAGATTGCTCACGAAATATTGTTGGCTTTCTTACAATTCATATTATCGTTGGCACGTTCATCGGATATTGTAAAAAATGAGCAACGTTCATTTGCCTGCAATGAATCTGATCTTGTTAAACTTTTTCAATTCAAACGAATTGCCAGCGATGTGGATGTGCCAAATGAAAATCAACATCCATTATTGGCACTTGAACAAAGCGTACAGAAAATTCAAGCCAAACTAGAACAATCGGACGATGTGAAAATGCATTTAGATGAAATATTATTTAATTTAAGAAAATTATTGAATATATTAGACTCAGGTCTTGCGATTGTGGCCAATGCAACAAAAGAATTGCTTCACGTTGATTCGCCAGCTGCCGAACCGTCATTTCCACAAGGCGAAAGTATTGTCGTTCAATATTCAATGCGACCGATTTTCAATGTTGCGCCCAGTGAATTTAAGCCAAGTGATTATCCAGAACAGTTAACAACACAGTACTGGTATTCACATTGGTCGGCCAATCGTTTCGATGAAATGATCGACACTCAATTGCCGGCAGTCGATAATGTGCCGTGTGATTTCATTGAATTGATAAAATCATGTTTACCACCGGAAACAAATTTAACAAATGACTGCAAACGACTGTTACATTTATCTGCGTCGCCACAATCAAATCGAGAACGTACCACATCGGCACCGTGCTTCCGAACGCGACGCGTTGAAGTTGAACCGAGCACAGGACGACCGGAAAAGAAATTGTACATATCAAGAGGCAGAGGTTTTCCCCGACCAACACAATCACGTGGCGATTTATTCCGATCAAGACCACCAAATACTTCACGGCCACCATCATTGCATGTTGATGATTTTCTGGCATTGGAAACATGTGGAGCCCAACCAACCGGACCAACCGGATACAATAAATTATCACGTGAGATGATTAGCATTCGCGGCACCAGAGGCGGCAGAGGACGTGGTCGCATACTTTCATCAAGCCCTTCATATCGACACACATCGTAAGTATAAACAAACATTAAAAAATCACTTAAATTCGATACTTATTGTGTGTGGTTCCGTTGTTGACACATTTTAACCGAAGAGATAAACAATAATATTTTGTACAGATCGGTTTCACTTCAAACAGAGCGATGATTCATGTTTTTCGAAAAGTTCTCAATACTTTTTTTCTTATTCTTTTTTTATAAATAGGCTACGACGAACAAACTCACCATCTACGTGGGCAAATCATTCGATGGGCAACAGTAATCAACATGATAGTTCAACGTCATCGACGGCTTCACAACATTTTCGTACTGCAACATCCGAGCCCGTTTCATCGCACTTCCAATCTGATTACTTTGGTTCACGGGGTCGACGTGGTAGTCTTCGACCGCCTAGATCGTTTAGCAAATTCAACTAATCACCGTCTAAATTATTATTTAGTTTACTAGCAATGTTTTTGAATTTCGTTTTCCGACAAATAAATGAAATATATTACAAATTTCCCCGACACCTGGATCGAGTGGGCACTCACATAAAAAACCATGTATACAACAATAACAAAACAAAAATATAAGAAGAAAAGGCAACAAAAAAATACGACATAAAAATTGATTTTAATTTTTAGTAATAGATTTACAATTATAGCACGCAAAAATGCGTGAAAATTATTTGAATTTTATACAATATATAATGTCAAGATAAAAAAAAACAAACACATACACGTAATCCATAGCAATAAATAAATGCAAGATGAGTAAAAAAAATATATAATAAACAGTCAACTTTGAGATATAATTTATGTGGTTTTCAACAATATGGCTTGCATTAATTGCATTGCCAAAAGGTCTCTTTCAGTACTACTTAGCATGATGCACACGAAAAACGGCACGATGTACAAAGAGTCGAGTGCGACTCATAGCTCTTTCACTGAACCGATGAAGCATGCTCTATTTTCATCGATTGACACACTTCTCGGACGAAATGGAAATCGGCACTCTCACAAAATATATACTCTGCAATATAAAAATAAAACTCATTTGGCGATGAATCACGCCCGTACTCATAAAGAATTATATTACTTGAAAAACATTTCTCCTCTTGGTTCGTCTCTCTCATTAAACATCTCTCGAGATTGGTCATGGAAAAACGCGGCACTTTTTTTCTCTCTCACATTGATGAATGACGGCGTACTCGCAACGTGACACTTCATAAACAATAATATTTTATTTCTTTCTGTCATTCAGTCAATGGTTTCGAATATATATATTTGTATGCGCGTCTAAGCACATCGCATATATGTATTACGTTTTTCTTCTTTTGCTTTTCTGTCCATTTCTCCTCTTTTCTCGCTTTTGTTCGTCATATGCTACCAAGCGTAAACAGTTCGTTCTCTACGTTGTGTATAGTATTGCCAGTTTTATTGACGTTGCTATACGATTATGTGCTCCTGTTCAATAAAACAAATGTTTATACGATTTTTATGAGACTATTTTATTGGCAAATGGGATGATTTTCATTTCGCTTAATGCCCAGTTTTCATTGAATTTCCTGAAAATCCGTTCGATTTTACTCCTAATCAACAGCCCATGCGTATTCATTCGCATTTTATATCGTAACGACTACGCATTATTCTTATAGTACAGCCGATTTTTATTCAAGTCGACTCTTTGTTTTCCATCACCTACGTCACTTTTTTTCAACGTCGTCGTCGCTGTTCGGTCATCGAATTGAGTTAGAGTTCATTGATACTTGAAGCACTCTCACTCAAACGCTTTTGCTTGCCAGTGTTTCACTTAAAATGTAATACAACCATAACAGGCGCCCATCAAACGTCACACGTGCACACATAGTCCACGGCACAAATTCAATGTTCAGCTGAATGAGCAGTTCAGTTGATAAGTTAAGCTTATGTCAGAAGCTAAATCACGTATTTTGCCGACTTTTAGGCTATTTTTCCATGTACTTCAGTACAAAAAAGTTCGTTTCGTTTTTTCTGCGTGAAATGTGACTTGGAATTACATTCATCGAGTAAATTGATAAAAAAATGGAAAGTTATTACAATTTCAATGAGGAAAGACATGGTCGCCTGGTAAACACAGCATTTCCATGTGGATCGTATAAACGCTGTATTACAGCAATTGTAAACCAGTTTTGATGTAGTTACTACGTTGGTTATCGATTTAATAAAGATGTAAACGTTGCGTTTCGCATTCATTGTTTTATTCTGTATCTTGATTGTTTTTTAAGAAAATTACAAAATGGCGAAAAAAGGTGGTGTTCAGCAATTACAAACTGAAATTAATACAAACGATGAATTGGCAAAGTTTTTGGATCGAGATGGACTAATCGGTTTGCGTGCACATTCATTTTCAATCAGATTTAAGAAATAACAATGATTGTGTTTTATTTCTGCCAGTTCTAGATGTATTTACCGAATGGTGTGGTCCGTGTTTGGCAATGGTTGGAAGTTTGAAGAAAATCAAACTTGAACAAGGCGGTGATGACCTACATTTGGCGGTGGTAAGTCGACAAAAAAGATCCATTTTTGAAATATTTTTTTCTCGAAATAGGTGTGGTTTGAAACCACTGGTTTCACATCTTTTTATTTATTTTGATATATGTCCAATTTGCGATTGCGATACATATTTCAGAACATTTCCAAACAATTTCGAAAGTGTTTTTTTCGAGAGTCGAGCGCTATCCATATAAATACATTGTGACGTCACACATCTTACACAGAAACGACATCTTTGTAAAACAGACTAACTACAATGTAAAAGTATAGCGAGAGGGGAAGGGAGTAAATAAAAAGGGGAAACAGATACGTTTGATTTACATTGTAGTTAGTCGGTTATTAATAGATGGCGTTTATATAGTGTGCCCTTATTGCGCTTGACTCTCGATTTTTTTTTATTCATTGAAGGTAAAATGCGATAAAATCGATGTATTTGAACGTTTCCGTAATAAAAGTGAACCAACATGGCTCTTGGCCTCAGTAAGTGTGACACTTTCCATTTATAATTTCTATTTTCTACGAAACCATCAATATTTTAACAACGGAAATCAATAACAATTTTTGTTGAACAAAAATCTCGTTTCGCAGAAAGGAAAATTGGTGAATTGTGCTTTTGGTGCGAATGTTCCCCATCTAATTGAATTGATACTAAAAGAATTGGATACAGAGCGTCGAATTCGGTCCGATCCACAAAGCTCCGATCGAATTTACTATGAACTCAATGAAATGACGCCAACTGAACGTGAACGATACGATGCAGCACAAAAAATTGAAGAAGATAATGAGCGCATCGAAAAAGAGTCGGCACAACGTCGACGTATTGATTATATAACATTTGTTACCGATTCAATTATGGAAAATTCGAGTGATATGGGTGTAACGGTTTTAATGCCACATATAATTAGTCGTGATTTATTAAAGCGTCTATCGGATCCAGCCGACAAATGTCAATTAGTGGCAAAAGACAAAAAAACGGTGCAGATCTTACGCGAACACATCGATACGCTGGACCTCTGTGCAACAGATTCAATGCCTCAGCAGCTATTGGATCATATTATAAACCGTGATGTGTTTGTAGTTTGTTGGAAAGTGACTGACACCAATATTGATATCGCCGAGAAAAGTGTCGAAGGTTCATTATTTATAATTACATTTTTAAAAAAGTGAACAAAATCGAATGATGTTTTTTCTCTCGTCGTCTTTTTGTTTCTTAGATTACTTGGGTTCTTTTGCGCATTTGGTGTGGAATGAAGAACAGACAACGTATGGCAATGTTTCGATACTTAAAGCACTTTCTGTGGTCATTGAAACGGAAATAAATGACGACGATGATGAAATGAACGAAGATAACGATGAAACGGAACAAGTAAAACCCATTGAAGAAGTGAAAGGAACCAACAAACAAGAAACGAATGAAGATGAAAAAGAAGGTAATGATGACAAGGGTGAAATAGATCAAAGTGAAAGTACAACCGATGGACAAGACCAGTCACAAACAAACAAATCTGAAGAAAATCACACGGAAACGGAACGAAATACACAAAGTACACCATCCGAAGATACGGATGTGTCTGGAATGAAATCGAAAGCAGGAAGTAGATGCAGCGAAAGATCTACACCAATTTCACGTTTTGCATCATATTTCAAAGCTAAACGACGTAAAGAAATAAAAATTCCACCAATTTGGACACCGACCGAGAAACGCGCAAATGCCGCCCTCATTTATTTATACTTTCGTTCGGCAAGTGGCATTTGAATTCAGCCAAGAAAAAGAGACATCTCTTTTATTTAAAAATAATTCATAATATTATTTTTTCACAGATGACAGAGTTATATTTACCACCAGATCCTCCAGTTGAAAGACCCCATTTGGCCATAAGTAATGCTTAATAGTTTAGTTTTGTATCTATTTTCAGCATGTTTCTATTTTCATTATATTCGTGTTCATTTATTTATAAATGAAAAGCATTTCCATGCTGTTTTAGTGTCATTTTCAATTCATAATAACGCTCAAACATGTATTTGTGTTTTCATCATTTTT
>NW_022198383.1:3107599-3122607 GCF_009176525.2 Contarinia nasturtii | reverse complement strand
AATTTCAGACAAAACGACGAAAAATTGGTTACTGAGTAAGATAAATAATTATTTAACACATACATAGGAAAAAGATTAATTAAAAAAATTCCATTCAGACTCTTGACAGAAGCAAAAAAAATCTTCACGGCAACTGGAGTGTAATATTTTATTAATTTTCAACATTTTTTGGCGAATTTTTAAAAAATTTCGACAATTTTTTTTTTCAGACCGAAACAAGTAACAACGTGTTTCAACGATATAACGAAACAGTTGAGGGTGGAATACAAAAGAGGCTATTCTGATGATGAACACACTTTTATGTTGGTATCAATTTGCCTAAGACGATTACAAAGGTGAGTATTGTAATAAGTATGTCAAACACAAAATACTGAAACCGAGTTGATTTCTCTTTCAGTTTTGAAATGCACTTGAAAGAAGTGTTGGCCGCTAATGAAAAGTAAATTATGGCAAAATTTACCACGTAAAATTATGAATTTATCGTTAACTATGTTTCATTTTAGGGGTGCAATTGCGGACACGTCCAATCTAATGGCACTCGCGACGCATATGTAAGTATTTAAACAATTTAAACATAAAATTAGAATAAATAATATTTCATATTTCTTCAATTAGTGTGAACGTTAAACCAATGTAAGTATTAATCATTTGTCATGGAAACTTTTCAACACTTTTGATTTGACTAAATATTGATTGTTACAGTAATAGTGGTGATAGCCTCGATCAACACAAGGTAATGGTATTGCTGTCGGAGATAGTCTACAGATTGTATGTGTATACTCGTGTATTGAGTGCCTCGAAAATGAAGATGCCACATGACTTAACAGAGTTCTGTACATTTTTTGAAAAGAAATAAACGAAATAACTGCATTTGATTTTTCAATGCACAACTTCATTCCAGATACAATTTATCACGAACGTTTATCTTAAGTGCATTTTTAATTAGATAAATGTATGAATTCTGTTTCTCTTTAAACTATAATCATTGAATAAATGAATCACTTTGTCAAATCAAAAATTTAAATAATTCAGGTATGTCATTAGCATTTAACGTATGAAAAATAGTTGCATCTTTGAATAAACATTAAGAACATTCTGTGCATCGAAATAATTTGTATTCATCTTAAAATTCTATAGAATAAATTTTAAAATGAACGAATCCAGAAATAGTTGACGAACCGGAAAAATGCCATAATAAAGTGAATTTTCATGTGAAGTACGCTATTTTTCGGTATTATAATGAGCTTGTCACACTTTCTTTTTGTTTGTGCTTTTGCAAACGTTTGAAATTTATGACTGCTTCCATGTATTTATTTGCAAACAGAAGTCGGCAACAAGAACTACTATTACTTTACTCGAATACAGTCCTGAAATATAGTCCCTGTAACTCTTTCTCTCTCTCTCTCTTGCTTTCTTACTTACTCCTATTCCACTTTGTGCAGTGAAGAAAGAGTGAAAAATCTGTTTGAATTCATTAGAACAGAAATAATGATGATGATGCATTTCGAGTAAAAGTTGCGTTGAAAATTGTTGGAATGAAGTACCATTCAAATGCCATACATGCTCATTTGTTTTTATGTAATAACATGAGTGTGTGACTGAATGAGTGAGTGAGTGCGATGCATTTTATTTCAACTTAACTCTTTGCACACTTTTCACGTTCGGTTGTTAAACTTTTATTAATTTTGTTTGGGTGATTACAATTTTCTCTATTGTTTGCTTGAAATAACAACGAGAGAGACGAGTGGCGGGCACGCCCGACCAAACAAATGAAATGCAAAACGACAACACTACAACACATTATTATTATTGCAGTGTAAAACTTTAAATACACATTTCGAATATTGTTGAACAAACTCATAACAACTTCAGTGGCTCATTGTAGAAATGCACAGCACAAGCCCAACCAATTCAAATGACACAATTCATTTCATTTTCCTGGAAAGAATTTTTTTATTCTCTGTTTCAAAGTCTTGGATGGTTTTACATATTTTCGTTGTGTTGCGATGTACATTTGGTTGCAAGACTCGACTTAAAGTTTGCGGATGACAGAAGAAGCATTATAAAGACGAAAATATGAAACGAAAACTTCAGAAATAATGTCAAATAAGTCTGACAATATTTGTATATTTCACGTTCATAGATGCATCGCAGCGTCAGAACTTCATGAAATTGGCTTTCGATGGGAGGGATAAATAAAAGCATAATTTCAATAGCGAGAGAAAAAAAATCTTTGTCTATCACGATGAAACATATGTTAAATTAAATTTATGTATACATTGCACATGTGCAAATCGTTTGTCCAAAGCACCATATGAAATGACTTGTGTTCAACATGCCGGTGTATTTTTCGCTATGTATCGCTTGCAATTTTGAGTTTGGTATGAGCGAAAAACCAAATCGATTAGAAAGCATCGGCCATAAACCTCTATTATTTTGCCGTTGAAATTTGAAATCTATGGCTTTTTTTAACCATTGATGGTGAATGTTTTGGAAAATATGTAAATTTCACGCTGGCATCATCATCATTGTAGCGGTACACGTTGTCGTTGTTATGAATTGATGGCCAAAAAAATGCTATGATAGGCACTCTTCGATTTCAAATGGAAAAAATGTGATTTTGTGTGTGTGATTTTTGAAGCGGCAAAAAGTAAATTGAACGACAGCCATTATTTGGCGAAATGTGTGCAGGCGTTATTTGATTTTTTCCAAAACGGTTATCATAAATATTGATGCCACCCTCTGTTCTCTCAACGACCAACCACCATATGCAGATTAGTTTCGTGCAACAAAAGACCAAACAAAAAAAGCGAGACTCACACGCGCGTCCACATTAAACAATAGATACGTCAGCATTGTCTGGCCAAACGGACAATTTAATGGGCACAACACAAAATCTGCAGGTGTCATTGAAGAAGTAAAAAAAACCGGCGTTTACATTTAGGCCGCTCAAAACAAGTCGGAAATTGTATAAGCATCGACGAGACATACGGGGCAAAGTAAAAACGCAACTAATAAAGCAAATTACCACCATCAAAACAAACGAAACGGAAAATACGTTTGCTGTCCCATTCAATATGGAGATGAATATTTCAATTAGATTTAAAACTCAATTTACGCAATTGGCACTGCATTGCTGAATCGCATTTTAAGCGATCCACACGGACAATTGAAACATTACTTCATTTTCATGGATTCGAATTTCGAAATTATTATGTTTTCAAGTGTGTCGATTAACATTGCTGCATTTGGAATGTTTCATTGTCTGGAATCAATGGCAAAGTTTTGAAGAATGCGAAATAAAAGAAGCGAACAGACAGAGAAATAAAAGACTCTGTCGATGGGGTAAAGTTTGTTGTTGTGTTTCGGTGAACCAAGAATATCGCATTCAATATTCACTCATTTTTTTCCTTTTGCAATGAACAATATCGCTTGTTTTTTATTGCTTGCATTATTTTTCAATGCTTGAGCTGTACCATTTATTTTCTTTCTCCTTTTCTCAATTGTTCTTATTCAAGCGCGAGATAATTACACCAAAAGCACAGCAAGGATGAAAGAAGAAGAAGAAGAAAAACACCACCCGACTCAAACAATAAAACTGTACAGCATTTTAATTTATTTTATGCATTCATAATGAATGGTGTGGTTGGCGTTCTTTTTTTTCTTTCATTTTCTGTTGGGTGCGCATCTGCGTGAAAGTGTCGTAACCGATAAATAATCGACTGCGGCTATTATGTGTGGGAAACAAAAGGCGTTCGTGCGCCGAGCAAAAGATAATATTCATTAAATTTATTCTGTGCTTAAGACGATAATAGAACAAAAACAAGGGCAAGCATTATAAATGGCCCTTTCTTCTCATTAGCGAAACAGATTTTCTTTAGCTCTTTGCCCACTCGGGTTTTCGTTGTTATTTTTTTCTTTACTCATCGTCAAAGAAATAAACGAAAAAAATTGCATGCAGTTTTGCTTTCTGCTTCCACTAAATTTTAATTTAATGAAATCGCTTTCACTCTTTGTAAATACGAGCGGCAGATGAAGTGGAAAAAAATGTGCAGCTGCCACAAGCTAAGAGTGCGAAAGGAAAGAGACGAAGAAAAAAAACACATCGAATAGCTGTAAATCCGCTTTGTCAACATAAATTGACAAATGGTATCGTTCTCGGACACACGCCATGCCTGTGTGCCCATTCTGTGGGCACGAGAAAAAAAGGGTCAGCGGGATAGATTGGGTGGGGGGATGGAGAAGTTCGTTAAATCGATAGATTGGGTCGCATCTGCTTGCATCGTAATTGCTTGTTGGCACCAATCTGCTATACAAACAGAAACCGAATGTATTACTTTTCCACCAGAAATGTGTTCAAAAACGTCGCTTTTGCGAATGATGAAGCACATCAATTGAAAATTGATTATGAAAACAACTCATGCTCATCTACTCGATTCGGACGCTTGGACATTTTGCTGTCAAAACGTTTTTCTCAAAAGTCAAGAATGCTTTTCAAATGTGGCCATTGACTTATCGTCAAAATCGTTGATCGGGCATCAGCGATATAAATGGACAAAATATCCCCGAATCAACATTGAAAATGTGTCAGCAAAAAGTAAATATATATAAATGTATAGATGGCAAATGATCGGAAATGCAAACAATATCACAAATGGACCAGGTCAAGCGGCCAAATTTGTTGACACATAGTATGTGTGGTTCTGCCTACGGCAAGCCAATTTGATGAAATGACACTTTACGCTCTCTCAAGGCACTGCCACTACGCATTCATCCTCGTAATTTTGATGGTTATAAATTATTGTTTATACAATATTTTATGAGCGATATGTCAACAATTGCCACTAC
This sequence comes from Contarinia nasturtii, assembly GCF_009176525.2. Classification (NCBI taxonomy): domain Eukaryota; kingdom Metazoa; phylum Arthropoda; class Insecta; order Diptera; family Cecidomyiidae; genus Contarinia; species Contarinia nasturtii. Next base: position 3,117,759 of record NW_022198383.1, on the reverse strand, counting down.
TACCGGGCACGTAGCCATCGTTCTAATAACATTTTACTGTAAATGAGTTCCATTGTGCAGAAAGTACCACTGTGTTATTTAATGGAACCAAACAAGCGAACATTCATTCATTTTACTTTGTGCGTGACGAATTTTTCGAGAAGCATACAATGCTTCCGGTTTCACATTTTATTTATTGCATTTGCTGGACAATACGCGAATGGGTCTGTTTTTATACATACATTTCAACAGCATTGCAGACCCTAACTGAAAATACGATAACCGATAATTTTTGGTGCGCTTTGCTAACTTGACGGTTTGCACAACAATCACAAAACTTTTTAACAAGTTTCTCAAAAAGCAATTTGAATAGATCAAAATCTATGTGGAATTTTCTACTGTGCTTGGATTTGTAAACAACTTTTAAAAATGTCCCATCTGCACGTAGACAAATCCAATTTGACGCCTTGAATACTGAGATTTCGAGAAGTTTTCGAAAATTTCGACAATAAATCACCGCGTCCGAACATTTGAATGGAAAAGTTTTTTTTCACAAACAAATGACTGGGGAATTTATAGAGAAACCTCAGACAAACATCAAAATATTTATTAAATTGCTTCAAATAAAGCTCGGTTAATAGCGGGGGAAAATGTAGAAAATATGGTTCTCTTGGTTGCAAATATAAAAGTCAAACATATCAAAGAAACGTCTCCGCCTTTTCACTTCGACTTAACACTTACTTCTTTCCCACTTTGCAATGGCTTGTCTTTGTCCGACTTTTCCATCACTTCGATCAGGCCATTCGGTTTCCATTTTCACAGCCCGATTAAAATCATCGTCCGAAATCAAATCGAAATAGATAAATATGAAAACAAATATAAAATTGAAAGTCTGTACATACACAGTAAATTCTATGTCATATTCTCTCTTTCATCCCACGCTCTCACAATGATATCAAATATTTTCCGGATCAATTTTCTCGGAATAGTTTACAGAAAAGCATTCAACTCGAACTGTAAGTACAGTTGGGTGAGTGCGAGAGAGCGTAGTGTCAGAGAGAAGGCGACACTTTGAAAATGTGTTGACATCATTTTTAAATCGATTCGGGTGATAAATAAATGCAATGAAAAGTTCGATATCAGAAAATGAAACGATGGCTCATGTGTTGATATTTCTTCATGTTTCTTCCACTACATCAAATTTTCGTTCTTGAATTGCTTTCTTTCATATCGAAAACGAATGGTGAAATGTAATCGATGACAAATTCCAAAGAAAAAGAATCAACGAAGAGATGCAATTTGTGTGCAAATGCTCTTATGTGAGGAGGGTTGAATGGTTGCGTTGTTGTCCATTTTTTTTGTTATTCACTTTGTGTCCTTTTCCTCTCGTTCATTCGCTTTTGACTGAGTATGCAATTATGAAATACTCTTATAGATGGGGTTTTATATGCTTTATAAAGTTCTTCGCTTCCAATAAATATGTTGAAAGAAAGATGTTTTTCTTTTCAAGCTCTTTTTGAAATAATAAGTCGACGGTGCGATGCTAATTCGCTGGTGTATCGTTTTGAGCGTATGTTTTCGGGTCTGATTCGGGGAACCAACTGAATTTGGTAACTTGATGAATAGCGAAAAGCAAGCATATTTTAATGAAACTCTGTCGCTCTTTCGTCTTCTTTTTCTTTCTGTTATATCACACCCCGATGGTGTACGAAATAGACATTGTAAGATTAGATGCTGTGAGAAATGAGAAACACACACACACTCATCTCTACCAAATGAATGCGCAAAAATGAAGACATTTGAATTTCGCATTCCAGTAAATTTGCGTGCATGAATTTCTGGCTGTTGATTATGCGAGATATGTAGTTTTTCGTGCACATAATACATAAGAAGATGGAATGAAAGAGATATGGATACAATTCTTCTGGCTCTGAGGGAAAACGTTCTATGAAGCACATGAGCATAAAAATTGTGTGCCGCCGGTGAAATAACAAAGCGATAATTTCTCATGGGATGATATCACCGTCTTGTAATCGTCACTTCTTCAGACGATGCAAATAAATTCAAACATGGCAAAAAAGGGTATGTTCGCAACAATTGCTGCCACCAATACTAAGTCATTCCATTTTTTTGTTTTGTTTTCGCTTTTTTCATCAAATAAGAAGAAAAACGAATACAAGTGAAAATACAATGCACAAATTGACGCACATTAAGTCTTATAAAGGATGCGAACCATACAATTCGTTCACAACGAAAATGTCGCATCGATTTTTCTCATTCACAACTTGAATGACTTTTGTTTTGTCATTCAGTTGATTTAAAAGTTTTATTCCGTTTGGCTGTGCACAACTAGCGGCAGTGGATTTTGAAACTTTGAAATAACTCTCAAATCGCGAATATTCATTTCAATGCAGGAAAAGAAAAACTCTCAACAAACGAAGTGGCAATGAGTGAGCAGCTCCATCTTGAGTATACAATGAAAACGAAACCCTTGTCAAATACATTTCAATCAAGATTAAATTTCCAATGTGTGAAATAGTAATTGACTTCCTATTCTGATGTAAAATTAAATTCTTGACTGCAAACTGGAATGATCGCATCAATGTATGGCATGGCATTGTGTCGCTAGTAACAGCATCAACATCAACTTTGGCAAAGCAATGTAAAATATCCGATATTTCTTCAAAACATTTATAACGTAATGATGTCGTTGAAAACATTTTCTCGGAGTAAACGGCACTCGAGAAGGAAACATATATTCCATCGGAATTCTTATTTCGTCTTAAACTTCGAACAGACATTGCTTTCACTATTTTTTTCTGTAAACGTTTTTTTTTGCTCCCGTTTTCTGTTTTTTATTCATAGTCCCAATTCGTTGGATGTAAACTAATGCGTTTAATCAAATCAATGCCTTTGCTACATTTTTCGCCAATTTTACATCTTCGAGAAGAATGACGATGGTTGTTTCGCATATATGCGATGTTCATGTGAAACACGTTCAATGTTCACATAAAATATTTAGTCGGTTTTCATCAGGCTTAAATCGTGAATGGTACTAAAAGAAACTAAGTAAAGTATATAACATTTGTATACCAAAATCGTAAAATGTTGATGCTGAACATCGTCTGCCTGAGTGGAATACATAATATGACTGGTATTCTTTTGCATTGTAATGTAAAATTTAAAAAAGCATACGCTTGACTTGAGTTTCGGTATCGTTTTTCGCACGAACGCCATTTGAATCATAATAATTATTTCATATGAATGTGCTTGACTGAAAAATTGATAACGAAAAAAAGTCAACTCTCTGATTGGGATTTGACATGACATGAAAAACCCGTTCCATTTCTTTCTTAAAATATTCCATGGCATGAAAATTGTAGGTAGAAATTCAAATATCAATTTCTCTGTTACAAATTTCTGAACGTATTTAGCTACAGTGGAAAAAAACGATGGATAAATTTAGCCGGAATAAAACCGACTTAATCGATGATACCGACTGGAACAAATCGATTTGTAAACTGAACCAAATGTGATGAAAAATACGCAATTCGTGGCTATTTTTGAATCAAGAATGCTGAGTATCGGCTAGACGGTAAAAGCATCCGAAAAACAATCGCAATCAATTTTTATCAAAGTTAACGATTTAATGCCGCTCGAAGATAGATAAATAATGAATGGCCATTTGAAGTAATGCAATGAAAATCACAGCATCGAAACACTGAATTAATATTGAAATGGATGAAATTTAGTGTGCATACTCACTCACACTTTTGCAAGTGGGTGTGATGTGATGTGGAAGGAGAACATGAACACATTCAACCGTCGTACAAAATCCATCTAATGATGATAAATGCATTGACAGTGAGCATCAATAATCGAGTTATCACGCAAATTTTATTTTAATCATTTTCCATTTGTCATTTAGTATATGTATATGTCTCTGGGCTCATCAAACATGCATGCATTAAATTTTCATGTGTGGGAATTATGTATGGGTTTGAGCTAGGGTTTGGGTGGTTTTCAGACTGATGAAATAATTCGTTGAAATGTGGCAAACAGCATTGGCACAGTCACTCGTAAATTATTCACCGTACTTTTTTCTGTTTTCAACTGTGAAAATCCTTTTTTTTAATCCATACCATAAAAACTATACAACCCCAATATGTGGTTTATCTACTCTTTCTGTGTAAAAATGGAGCACATGTGATTGTCTGCATCTATATGAAGATTCATGATTGATACGATTTGTGTGAGAATGTAACATGTCTGAGGAAAGTTGAAGAGTCAGATTCGTGTGCGTACGCGGTGTGAGTGTGTTGCCATCGTCGCGCCATCGACAGCCGACGAAAAAATTGGTGAAAAACTTAACAATAGAACAGCAATCAGGATGACAATTAGTTTTGCACACGTCTATTTCATGGCTAATGGCTTTTTGCGACTGTGAATTGCAATGACAAACGGTATACGATTATTGGGGGTACGATTTCGTTACGTCTGGATTACAATTGTTGTTGTTCTTATTGCTTGTACTAGTGTGCATCGGAATGTGTCATTAAATTTTCTTTAGGTTGGTATTAAGTGAAGATAAATTGCGTCGTTTACAACCGATCACCATATTTTATGGTTTAAATGCATGTCAATAGAAAATACTTCCAGCGCGCACAGTTCAATTGCGTTCGATTGTGCAGCAACAACAATGGCAAAATGAACATTTTATTCTATTCAACATTTGTCACACACCGTAAAAACCGGCGACAATTCTCATTGACATTTTCAACCATAGTTTATTGCACCAAGTTTCAATGAAGAATTTTAATTTCGCACAATAAATGGGTAATTTAAGGAAAATATATTGTTCTTCGTTAAAAACGTGGCGATGGCCAGGAATATGATACCAAAAGCTCCACTTGTCATCAGACCGTATTTCGGGCACGCGGGCGACAAATGAACGAGAGGGCAAAATGAGCGAAACTAAGTAGAAAAATGAGTAAGTTAACGAAGGAGCAATGAAAGCGACCGAAGAATATAAGAGTGCAGAGAGAAAATACTCTTTCGGAAAATTTGTTTCTACGTTTCGCTTTTTTCTCTCATTTTTGTCGTTGTCTCATTTGGCGATGGCCAAACGAAGCAAAACGAACAGCAGTGGTATAACATTAGCTGATTACGTGACTGCTATTTATTTGATATGTGATGATGTGAACTGCTTTTTGTAAACTATATGATAGTGCACATAGTTCACTGTGATACGTGCAACTCTAGACTCTCTTTCTTTCTTCCTCTTCCTCTCTCTCTCTCTTCGCTCTCACAATCAACCTTCTTTTTTCGATTGTGTTTTGGTTTTTTTGGTGCGCAGCGAACACAATTTCAGTTGCAGCGCCACACAGTTATTGCAAATGTTCGCTTAAACATGCACACAATAAAAAACGCTGCGAAATATAAATCCAATTGAGAACATAACATTCATTCATTTTGACATGCAGCTCGGGCCACGGGCTCACTGCATTCCGTTAAATGAATATAAATTATGCGAATGACATTCGAGCGGAGTGCAAACTTGAGGGGAAAATGATTGTGAGAAAAAGCGAAAGAGATAAAATGAAAAAGCGCAAACTTTGAATTACACTCACTTGGCATTAAAATGCACAAATTAGAGTTGAACGCGTGAAAATCACAAATTTTCAAATAAAACTCGAATGTGCTTTCTCACACACATTTACGCTATAATGATTGCAACTTCATCCATGTCTGCACAAGCTATAATTGAAATTCTCTTTCGACTGATACCTTTTGTAGCGATGAGCTAAGCTCAAAAATGTAGATAGACGAAAATACCGTGTTGTATCGGCCGTAGCTGCTTTAGCTGTTCTTTTTTTTACATCGTTCCTTTCGTTGATTCTTCGTTTTTCTCTCACCGTCCTCGACATCGCTGGTGCAACTTCTTGACGATAATTTGTTTTGCTCGGTTTCATCCGCTTATGCGATATATAGATTAAAAGTGTTGAGATTATTTGAAGGTTTAATTTTCAGTTAATTACTCTGCAAACCTGAATCAAGGATGCATAATCCATTTGATTGAGTTGTAAGCACCGATTAAGTGCTTTTGCATGATGAGCAACTGCGCATTTTCCCAATATTTCCTTTCAAACTTTTTATCTCGTTTAGTTCGTACAACTTGTTCTTACTACAATTTCAAATCACGAACTTATTCTCGACGCACATATGTGAAAACTTCTTTTACCGAAAAATTGATCGACTAGTTTCGCCATGTCTTACTTCTCGTGCGAAACATGCATTCAAAATTTATTAAATATTTAATCAAATGTGATAAAAACAAAGCAGCTGATAACCCGCTCGGTAAAGTTTTTTTGTTAGATTTTTCACATGAACATGTATATTTTGATTTTCGTATGGAAAACTCGTGGTTGATTTGTTACTTGCGGCAATGTAATAAAACTTTCCATCTGACTCGATTGGTGTTGAAATAGCAAAATGCGAGAGGCAATGCTTAACCGGAAAATTTGTGCCTTTGAAAAGTTTCGATGCGAAAACAGTTTCTTATTAAAACCGACAGAAAACTTCTTTTCATTTTTGTTGGGACGAGAAAAAGGAAGTTTCGTTATTCGCGAATGCGCCAAGATGAAAAGTTTTTGCATCACGCTTTTGAACATTTTGATGGTTTAAAGTTTGTGTACTCGAAATCACATCAATTTGAAGTGTGCGGACGCAAAATCTACCACAATTCATCATTCTATTTGCGGAGAAATATGAGCTGAAATGAAAATATTGCTTAAGGCTTAAGCTTAAGAGAACATTTTAGATCTAAGCCCATGGCAATATAGGATGGACTACATTTATTCGAAATAATGAGAAAACAGGCCGAGTTTATTCTAAGTCGAGCCAATCCCTTTATGATAATCATTTGGTAATATTTTATTTATCTTAAAAATCTTTCTATATTTTTCATATTTTTCATTTCAAGGGTCATTTTTGGTAATTTCAAGTTCATCCCACAATCGATTTTCCATTTGCAAAGCGGATCTTAAATCATATTTCGATACATTTTGTACAAATCGATAATGCCATTTTTTGACTGCTTTTTCGGGACATCTATGGTAAAACGAGAAAAAGGGATACACCGTTATTGTTTGTTCTATTTTATCGTTGATAGCTGGCTATAATGACATGTGTCTGTCTGTTGAAATTCCTAATAAATAACGTGTGGCACTTCTCTCTCTCTCTCTCTCTCTCTCTCTCTCTTTCTTTCTCTCTCTCTCACTTTCAAACGCTATTGTTTCGGTTTTGTTGTTAAATCCAAAATGGAAGCCATTTCGTTAGTTTGACTCGTTCATTTCTCGTTTATCCAAACAAGAATAGATTTTGTTTTCATTTTATTTGTTCAAACAGCTATATGGAACTCGGTTCGCTTTGTTTGCTTTTGATAAGGTTAATTCGATCATATAACAACTCATGCGTACAACTGCTCTGTTGTTGCTACTCTTTTTTTCATGGTCAAACAACAATAAAATGGAATAAATTTGTTCATAGAATGTCTTCATGTTTAAATGATTTTTATTTCGTTTGTTGTTGGCTTGAAATGAGCAAATGTTGCCAACAAAAGTGACAGTTACACATTTTTGGCACATATTTTGTCCACAAGAAAAAGCTGTAAAATTCTCCAAGCCACATGAAAATGGACGATTCGATAAGCAATACGTTAGCAAAATATTGAAAGAAAAGGTGCAATAGTATGGGAAATCTGTCATTTTTCTTCATTTGCTTGAGTTTCTTTGTCAGTGTGTGTGGTGGCACAAAGGCAAGTGAATCTCTTTATCATACGGCTAATCCCAATGTCTCTATACAATTTCATTTTCTGCTCATTGCCAAATAGTTTATCGACCGAACCGAATCTTGGCAAAATCCATTCAATCCTCCCTTCTTTTTTGCTCATCCTCTCTCCCTTCCCCCCTCTCTCTCTCACACTCTCGTTGTACTTTTTTTGTCTCTGTTTCTTATTCCGCAAATGCAATAACAGCGCAATTTTTCGTTATTTTGATAAAATATTATTATTATTTTTATTACAGCGATTACATTTTGTACGGACACTGGTTTCTCGTAACCATCGGATTTTCTATCGTGCATTGGCTCTGCTTTATGACGCATATAAAGAAACAATGGAAAAAACAGACATAGTAAATTTTTGCTTTGTTGAGTGAGAAACAGGGAATCTACGGACGTTTGGCACTTAAACAATCATCTTCAACGACCATAAATACGATGTGCATGTGTGTGTGTGTACACTTGGTCCGCATTCTGATTACAATGTAAGTGTAGCTTTGGTCGTATCGTAAATATTGAACATAAAAATTAGGCGCATCATATAAGACAATGTGTGAGTGCTTCCGCTCTGGCATTTTCGAAAAACGGAAATTGGTTTTCCGGATTCTTTTTTATTATCGTGGGTGATATTGAGAGCAAGGAGAACAAAAAAGAAACAATCTCTCTTCCTGCGTTTGACAATTTTCAACGAGACGTCTTCAAGCGCAGTGCGGTGCAAAGTTCAACACCAACGATGGTGGAAGAGAGAAAATTGTAAAATGTGTTGTAAATCAGGAAGGAAGTCTTTGCATGATGATTTCTAAAAATATTTTTCAAGTAAAATGTCGGTTGCCATCTTTGAAAATGATGATATGATAATATAATTGGAGATGCAATCAAAAACCATTTTTATTCAAACATAATAAGCACGCGTTGCGGAAATAACAAAGGATGCGATTTTTGCTTAAGAGCTTTTTAAAAGATTGACCATGAAATATTATTTAAAAAGCAATCCAACACAAATAACACCGGAAATACGTTCAACAAATTTATTCCAATTTCAATATATACGCATAAATCGTTTCGCATTTTGATGTATGGGCCATAAAATTCATGGAAGCGTTACTTTTATTGGCCATTCAAGGCATACGCAATTTCGCTCCAACTCGTTCTCTGTGCTGCGAACGGGTGTATAAATGAGATGAAACGCAGACAATTTTCACACATCTCCATCAGCATCGAATAAGACATGGAATCGAACTGGAATAATTTTATTGATGTTGTTCGGTTCGAATGGATGTAGTCATTGCACGCAATACAAATCAGATTTGCAGAAAACCGCTGCTTTGTTACATTTTGGAATGCGAAGGTAGATGAAGCGAAAGCGAACAGAAAATGGAAAAGAAAGAAATACGAAGAACGAGAATATTTGAATTTCAAAGGATGTGCTTGTGAATGATTCACGTGCAAATCGAGTTTTGTTGTTGTCTTTTTTGTGGCCCCTCAAATATGTTCATCTTTTGCGATTTTTCTTTCTATCGTCGTCTCGATACTCTCGCATATTGAATCATACCTTGTGTTTTTTTTTTCATCTTACTCTCTGTGCATATGTTTTCTACAAAGTCCATTGCTTTCATTCACATTTTATCCGAAAATGTGATACAATTTATACAATTTTTCGTCGTTTTTCGTATGCATTGCGCAAATAAAGTTTATTCATTGGGATTCAACATGTGTGTGAAATGCGATTTTGCATCCTGAAAGATTTTATCCAATGGGAGGAAATGACAGCAAATTTTAAAACTGGCGCGCTGTTTAGTTTCGATTTGAGTTGTAAAATTACATTGACGTCCCCTTTGAAATTCGGTGCGCCACCGTCGGCTCAAAGAGACTTGAAGTCTTCACATCCTCTCATTGATTTTATCGCTCTTCACTACTAGTTTGTGCGAGTCGTGCTTGGAATCGGACCCCCAAAAAAACAACATGTCTATCACATTTTGAGCGTAACTTCAGCATGTTTGTTATTTATTCATCTGTAGATGTGTGGATTTGTTGATTTATTTTTCGCGTGCAAGAATCGAGTTTTTCTACACTCGATTATGTTGAATTGAAACTTTGACGTTTGATGAATAGAATACATAATGCGGAGTGCAAAAGTGTTGGGAAAGATTTTTATCCCGAATCGCAACTATTCTCGACTATAACGTTTGTACGTTCGTAACCGTATTTGAAAATGTGTAATTCATTGCAGTTTATTTAAAGTGCTTAACGCTATTTCAATATAAAAATGTCGAGCATTTTTCACAATCCACGCTCCTTAAAATGAAAATTCTTTCACAAGATACAATTTGAATGTCATTTTT
>NW_022198383.1:3065971-3097599 GCF_009176525.2 Contarinia nasturtii | reverse complement strand
CGGGAATTTAATAATATAAAATTTTTGATTCCGGTAACCAATTATATCTCCAAAGCTTTCGCTCGCATACATATAAATCTGGTATTTCTACTAGAGATTTTTAAAGGGAAATCATATTATAGTTTCATATAATTTAAGTTCAAAAGTTATTACTGTTTCGAACGTTTGATCACATTCTCCTTCAAGTGCACCACAAGCACAAAATCTCAATAATGATTTCCCCTTGTAAGGCGTAAGCCAGCCATCCAGATATGGTCCAAAAACCTTGCCTTTTTGAAAAGACAGTGTTATAAATGTGTTATGCGTTCAATTGCATGTTGCATCACCTTTTACAAATGGTTTTGTTGACAAGCAGACTCTTCGAAGGAATTTAAAAAGTTTGACGAGGAATTTTTTGGTTTTGTCAGAGAGTTTGCTCAACGCCTCCAAACCGGGTTCAACGCTGTTTGACTTCATTTCTGGAAGGGTTCATTCTCTCACCAATTTTGAAACGGTAAAAATATTATAGAAGATCATACCACATTGTCTTAAAATTTTGGCGCTTTTCTCGGGTACGATTGGATTTTCAACAGTTCTCAGAAATTGTTTGAAAACATCCCATACTTCAAGTCCATCTTCAGGGGCAAATGTATAGTTCCCCGCATTGACTTGACTCACAAGCCTATTTATCGTTTGTTTTTTTCCAAATACTATGTTGAAATATCGATCACGTACAACGTTTTTTATAAGAAACTCGGTTATACTATCAAAAAATGGTAGCAGTCCGACATCATATATTTGATCTATACTCTTAGCTCCAATTCTATAAGGAGAGATTATTTGTAAATAATTTTAATTTGCAAAAAGGTACTCCGTATTTACATTTTAGCCGCTATTGATGGTTTTCCCTGAAGTGAAAGGAAATTAGCAAACAGAAAGAACAAATAAGAAATAATAGTGAAATTTACCAATAAGAAAACCAGTCCTAGACATAGACATACAACTTTAAGTGTTGGTGTCATGTTTGAACGTCAAAATTTTTCGGCTCCGTTTCTGAAACAGTTCTAGAGCTAGTTCTATAGTGTATAATAAATACTGTATCTTATAAAATACTGTGTCTTATATAGCGAACATATTTTATTTTTTTCAATATATCATCTAATCGAATTCAAATTTAATTCAATGATATTTTAATCTTCATCTCCATATTCGGGGAATATATACTGAATTTATTCAATATTATAATTCGTTTGCGTAAAAAATTAGCTGTGTTCCACATTTGGTGAACATTTGTGAATTGCAAAAGACGCTGACATTTATAAAAATGCATAAATTTATTTCCTTTGACATTTCACATTAGAAACTCATTTTGTATTTTTCCATAAAAACAAGAAAGAAACGAAATAAGTTGAAATTCAACGCTTCATTCAATGACATGTTCCACAAAGAGTGACAAAATATTTAATTAAAATATGGAGTTAAGATACAGGCACGCTGAGACATTGAATGGCACACGTGTCTCCAGATGAAGCTGTGTGGATTGTGTTACTAATATGCGTATACTATTTATTGTTTGTATTCCTTTCGAAAAGAATGATATAATATATAGCTTGAGATCAAATTCATTTCCTCTGTACAAAGTCAAGGTAATCATCGAGATAAATATGATCACCCCAAATAGTAATGAGATGTGCCAACATGGGATTCTCTTGACTCCTCACATCCACAATTTCCGTTAAAGTTGTTGGGAGGCTGAAGCATTGATCCACCATTATTGCCAAATCAGCCGCATCCATATTATTGCTGTCTATATTTGCAGCATCTCTCATAAGCCGTAAAACATTATCAATTAACATTTTATTTGCATTCGGAAGCTCATTCAATGCATCAAGAACTGCATTCAACTTTTGCACAATTTGGTCCTCTGTAAAAATATGAATTTGGATGGAATTTTTTGACACAAAAAAGAAATCGCTTGCTAATCATTTACTTGGGTTGTTTCTGATAATAACGGCGACATCGTGTGGTATGACCGACTCCTTGAAACCTTTTAAGAAACATTTAAACAATTGAACCAAAATGTGTTTATTTTTAATTCCAGAATAGTCTTGTAATCCATTTTCGATCTCTCGTTGCATTGCATTTCTCTCAGCCCTTTTCCCATCTTTTTTGAAGAAACCATCTAACATCAAACAGTTTTCTCTCATGAATGTTAAAGAATTCTCCAAAAAATCCTGCAGTGGCCTTGAGTTCCAACATTGTGCCACACTTGGGTTTTTAAATCTGTAAACATTTTGTCGGCAATTTGTTGTTTTAATAAAAAATATATAATAACAAAAGAAAAATATTTACACTTTGCAAGTTGATTCAACACCTGGATATTTGATCATATGAAACTTTTCATTCCTGTAACCAATTATATCACCAAAATTCTCACTCATTCTACCGTAAATAAAATATTTGATCTGCAAAGAGAAGAAACCTTATTTTGATAACAAAAATGAGAGAACAATATGTTCGCTGCAAAAATGGTGTTTGGAGACGTTTAAATTAGAGAATAAAAATAAATTATTAAAATTTTCGATATTTTTGCAAATTTGATCGTGTAATTTAAATTCTAATTAAGAAATGCCTTACAATTTCCAATTCTCTCTTTCCACGTCCACATAATGACTTGTGAGACGATTTTTGTTTATATGGTGTAAGCCAAGCATCCATTCCTGGCCCAAAAATATTGCCTCTCACGAATTTTGTCGTCTTCGAACAGACTCTGCGGAGGAATTTACTAAGCTTGACAATGAATTTTTTGTTGTTTTTGGGCAGTTTACTCAAAGCATCCAAGCCAATTTCTACTTCCCCTGGTCTTACATCTAATCAAAGTTCAGTTTAAATATTAAAAGTGCTGAAAAACTCAGAATATAATAGGAGATAAACTGACCACAAAGTCTAACAATTTTGGCCGTACTCAAAGGCACTATTTGATTTTCTAATTTTTCCATAAAATGTTCGAATACACGCCAAACTTCATGTCTATCTGCATAATCAAATTTGTAGTTTCCTTCGTTGATTTGCTTTTCAAGCCTGTCCACCGTTCCATGATCTACGTGATATTTTCGAAAATTTGGGTCTGTTACAGTATTCGCCAGAAGAAATTCCGTAATACTATTCCAAAACTTATGGAAACTTTGATCTTCCCATATTTCGTCAATGCTCTTCGCTCCAATTCTAGAGAAAATTGATTTTTTAAAATGTGGTTTTTAATAGAAAGAGTGAGTTACATACAATTTTGACGCCGCAAATGACTGCCGCTGGAAAATAACAAAATATTTGTTGAATTAATCAATTTTCACGATTTTATTTTGCAAAAAAAAAATACCCATAAAATAGATATTATCACACACGCACGTAGAACTTTAACTATCATTGCTGAACTCAATTCAAATAATAAAACGAGTTTAATTTCCGAATGTATTCTGAAAAAGATTTGAATAAGTGAATTCTATATCAAATATATATCAAAAAGTGTTTTCATTTTATTCATCATTTGAATCATCAAGAATTAAGCGTGGAATTTATTTTCGACATTTTCGTGTTTATACCAGCAGGTGTATATTTGTATGAGATTGGAGACTTTTTTTTGCGAATCTCGCTAATGAGCGCCATCTGATTTTAGTGTGAATTAGATGCAAAAACTGAATTTAATTCTGTAGCATTGAAATGAAAAAGTGAAAAAACAACAACAATAGCACGGCCACACAGAGCTGTACATCTATGCACAGCACACTATCACACAGCCCACACAAAACAGTAGCGACAGTATTGTTTTTGATAGGTTTGAAACCAGACTGAATGGGCAATTGGGCATGTACAGAATACATATATTGAATTCTTCAGTAGTTTCTACTATTTGTTCAGCAGATGTCGCTATTATTTTGTGTAATTTTGGGTCTTCACGTTTTTTTGTTTTTGTATGAAATTTGACAATTGATAGCACGCAGTGCATCTATGCGTGCTGATGCATACATACACATATACGCTTTCTTCATTCTTTCATTCCATTGCTATACGTATCTCACTGGTCAACAGATCTATGTAGCCATGTTACTGTTGTTGTTTTTTTTCTCTTTTTCGATTCAATTCATTGTAACTAAATTGAGTTCAACTATGGAATACAAGATGGCACAGATGAGGGGAATTCGCATTTTGTCTCTTCATAGGCTTAGCCGGTTGGTTTATACAAGTATTATTCTATTATAATATTTATATTGATGATATTAATCAGCGATACAATCCATTTTCGGGACGTTTTGCTTGCTCCGTTTCGTTCAAAGCACAACTGAAACCAACTGAAGAAACCGTTTTGAAATCGGTGTGTATGAGAAACGTCAAACCGTTTTTGAACGCTGGTTTTAATTAATTTTGACCTTGCATACCGCGTTTTTAAATGTCTACGGTGCATCTTAAGCACTCCATTGCCACATATGCACCACTTTCAATGAAAAGCTTCATGAGTATTATAACAATATGAAAAGCTCAAACCAATTATATCGAATTCAGAAAGTTTTGGGACTAGAAAAGAAAAACGAAAAGTTCTTTCATTTGGAAACTTCATTCGATTCAATACTTTGACAGATTATTTTAATTTGCTGAAGAATCCACCGCATATAAACAAAAACTTCAAGCTAAAATGCATAAGTTACAGATTTTTTGAAATTGCTTTAGTAAACAAACTGGTTATATTAAAAAAAACTCCTGGAATCTAATTCTTGGCTAAATAATAATTGGCGATAATTATGATAACAAATATTTACATGTTTAACATATTAGATAAAACTCATTTTCTCTGCACAAAGTCAAGATAATCATCTAGGTGAATATGATCGCCCCAATTAGCGATAAGATGAGCCATCATCGGTTTTTCTTGTCTCTTCACATTGATAATTCCCGTCAAGGTTGTTGGAAAAGAGAAGCATTGATCTACCCTTATTGCTAATGCAGACGCATCCATATCATTGCTGGCTACATTTGCGGCATCTCTCATAAGCCGTAAAACCTTATCGATTAAAATTTTATTTGCATTCGGAAGCTCATTCAGTACATCAAGAACCGCATTCAACTTTTGCAGAATTTGGTCCTCTGTAAAAATATTAAAATTGAAATAACGAAGAAGCAAATCACTACAATCAATTTAACAAACCTGAGATGTTTCTGATTATGACGGCAATATCATTTGGTATGATTGGTTCTTTGAATCCAGTCAGAAAGCGTTTGAATATTTGAACGAGCAGATGCTTATTTTTAATTTGCGTAAAGTCATTGAAGCCATTTTCGATTTGGCGTTGCAGTGCATTCTTATCAGATACTTTAGCATCTTTTTTAAAGAAACCCTCCAACGTAAGACAGTTTTCTCTCATGAAAGTCAAGGACTTTTGCAAAAAGTCTTGCAATGGTTTTGAATTCCAGCATCTGGCCACATTCGTATTGTGGAAGCTAAAAAAGAAAAGGACGACTTAGTTAATAATACCCATAAAAAAATGACCGTAAAAATGAAAACAAGCAAAACAAAAATACATCTTGCATGTTGATTCAACACCAGGTAGCTTGATCACATAAAAATGTTGGTTCATGTAATTAATCACATCTCCAAAGCTCTTGCTCATTTCATCGTATATAAAAATGGTCTGAAAAAATGCGAAAGCTTTGTCAGTACTGAATCATACAAATGATAATAGAACCATATCTTCACAAGTATCGAATACAAATTTTTGAAACTCACTTGAATTTTGTCCAATTTCCCGCTTTCATTTTCAAGGCATAAAGCTTTCCTAAGGAAATTTTCTTTCTTGGGAGTAAGCCACGCATCCATTTCTGCACCAAAAGCAATATTTTTCATCAAATAAACTCGCCGGAGAAATTTACAGAGTAAAACAATGAATTTTTTGGCTTTTTCGGAAAGTTTGCTCAAAGCCTCTAAACCAGGCCCCACTTTATCAAAATCATCTACCAAAGATTCATTAAAAACATACATTTTAAAATACCGAAGAAAAAAGTTATATAGATTAACCTACCACATTGTTTTACAATTTTGGCCGTACTTTCAGGAACAATAGGATTTTGTAAATTTTTCATAAAATTTTCGAATACAATCCAAACCTCATGCCTGTCTGTATAATCAAAATTGTAGTTTCCTTCGTTTATTTGCTTTTCAAGCCTGTTTACTATTTCATGTTTTGTAGGTGTGCTGCGAAAATGCGGGTCGCTAATTGTGTTTTTTAAAAGAAAATTAGTAATTCCATCCCAAAATGTGAGGAAACTTTGTTCATTCCATAGTATGTCTATACTCTTGGCTCCAATTCTGTGAAAAAAGTTAAACCGTTAATGAATATCTTTTATGTAATTCCTTCATTAATTATGTACAATTTTGTAGCCGCTGAAGATTGCCCCTGAAAAATAAGAGAAAGCCTGTTAGAAAAACGTTCCCGAAAACGAATTACAAACAATTTTACCAATAAATGTGCCATCAGCAGGCAGAGAGATATAGCTTTGACAAACATTGTTGATTTGTTTTAAATTACAACGCGAGTGTAGTTTAGTTTCTGAAAATTTACAGAATGATTAAAGACGAATCAGGTGTGACCTTATATAGGCAAAAATATTGAAAAACAAAAAATTCCATGACGATAACTCCACTCTTAACGTTGAAAAACATCGAATATGAATTCATGTTATTGTTAACAATAACAACAAATATTTTTGTTTTTCTATATTCCACAGAGTTTTTTTTATTTATGTCTCTTAATTAAATTTTTGCAGCCTTATAAGATGACACAAATTGGAATAACATTTGATATTGCTCATTCTTTATTATCACATGTGTTTGTCACTTCTGACAAACACTGTTTTCATGTCACCTTTAAATTGGCTCGTGTACACGTGTGTTTCTAAAGCGTCAATATTTATTCCATTTTAATTCGTTTGACATTTCATATTGCGTTAACCCAACGATAAATTTTCCATTGAAACATATTACATATGCGTATATAAGCTTGTTGTACATGGACTTTTTGTACTCTATTCTACAGACTGAACTAAAAAAAACTCTTTGACTCTCTTTGATATCATAAAATCCACTCTGAATCGTTTTCAAACACAATTAAGCACTATTTTAGCCACATTTAATGCTCGTTTATTCGATTCAAAGACTGAACGGTTATTCATTGGTTTGAGGGCGAAATTCATCAGTCTTCGTGTGTCATTCAATGCTTTTTTTTCCTTTCCGAATGTTACAAAAGGTTCATCCTAGGGATTTACTTTCCGGATTTCATTTTTAAGGAATAAAAAGCATTCATGATTCCCTGTCCAAACATAAACCGGCCATCGCTATCGAGCAAGAACAAACTAGCTTTGGCATTGTCTAAGCTAGTAAAAATCCATTTTATAACCTTTCTCCATTCTACAGGAGATTATTGTTACTATACCATCTCTCTTATTTCTATGTTCAACTTTTTTGCATTCGTTTTTTTGTGTGTATTTGTGTGTCATTTCATAACAGTCGTACATTGTTTTCATTGTATTAACTGACAAAGGGACACCATGCATGCATGTTCGCATTTTCAATGGATTCATACAGTGGCAAAACGCCGCAGGAAATTTACTCGTTTGATATACTAAATATTCTGTTTTTCATGATTGCCATTTGTTCGAATGGCAACAAAACAAACAATGAGAAACGAAATGTGTGTGTAAGCTTCAATGATTCGCATATGTTTCGATTTAAGCGAATTTAAAATCAACGTCGTATGCATGGTATAAAATGTGATCCTGGTAAAGCGAAAGTTGTAAAATGTCGGGTTTTTTCCCTTGCTCAATGACAGACAGCCAGTGAGAACTATACTTTTAGGCTTGTATACATTTGCTGCTATTGGATTTCATGCCGAACACACTTATGCATATGAGCAAAATGGAATATTTAAGCAATTCCTTCGGTAGATGAGTTACAACATTAAAAAGAAAGGTCGGAATAAGTTCGACGAAGTGACAGATTTGCCGTAAATAAATGACAGACGGTTGACATAGGCTTTATTGACTTCTTTTGTTTTGAAGAAAAATATTTCGGTGTCTGGTGGCGAAAAAAAGCCTTTTAATATTTAATTTGGAATGAAAAATTTAATGTAATTTCAGCAAGAAAATTTTCAGTCTTTCTTTTCTCATTGCAAGAATGAATGTAATTTATTGCGATTGTCTGCTCACTCTGTCTCGTATATGAAGAGAATGGCGGCAAAATCAAAATGGATACATTTGGTATGCAAGATGAAAGCGATTCGTTTTCATGTTCTCCCTCAAAATTCTCTAATGAATATCTCGAACGTTTCCATCGCACACTGTTTTTTTCCTTCATCGTTTGCCATTTTGTTTCGCAACTAATTAGATCTACGCAATAATATTTATGTAGAACAATTAAAATGAATCGTTGAACTCCAACTGTAATTTCGTAACACAAAACGTGGCAGCTTCACCCAAGAAGTAAAAAAAAAATCATTTTGCCGACTAGACGAAATACGTCTCTCCTGCATTAAATTACCGACAATCGTATCAAGTATATATGTTCCCATATCAATTGCATGACAGTCTCCCATCATTTTGAAACGCACAACCGAAACCATCTAATTAATTTTTCGAAATTACGTCGAGGTTATGGTTTCATAGTCGCAACCGAAAATAGACGAGATTTTCGAGCAAAATCTTTTGTACTATTGAGGCAGACTTGTGTGAAAAATTCAAATGTACTATATCTGAATGAGTGATTTCTGCGAAAAGTAACAGAGAAGATTTCTCATCACAAAGAACTGTCAACAAATAGAGAGACTTTCTAACAAACATTATCAACAAGAAATCAAAAGCTTTGCATCCATCGATTCAATCGAATTAAATCTTGAATTCAATAGAACGATATTGTATGAAGAAAAAAAGATTATCATCGTACAAAAGTTGAAAATTGTTACTTCTAATCGATGGATTTGCCATTCAAATATTCCACTTGAAAATGTCACAAACTAATGCGAAGACATTTTTGTTAAAAGAGCTGAAATCATCGACAGTTTTGTAAAGGGTGTTTTTCTAAGAGGTTTAGGATTTCAAATTGATATAAATAATATATATTTTTTTATTTGAATCGTGAAAATTGCTTTGTTTGGAAGAAAAACCTCTGGAATTTATGTTTTAAAAAAGATTTCTGGCATATTAATTTGAAATCCTCAACCTTTTAAAAAAACACCCTTTATTTTTCTTTTAAGTTTCTTCCATCCGGAAGATTTTGCACATAGTGCAAAAGCTTATTCTTTTGCGCAGAATATGAGGATAAAGTACGTATGATAATCACAATGTATTGTCGTTTCGAACATACAAAAAAATCCGTTGAAAAAAAATATTGCATGACATTTTCGTTGAACGTTTTGTGGACCTTAACATTGTAACATATATTATCGTGGTGGAGTTCATATTTTCATGCAATTTTTCAGCCATTATGCATGGTTTGTACATTCTCTTTTATGTTACCGATGATAATGATTTTTTTTTCGGGCACTTCATTGTGTGAAGAACCACTGCATCAGTAAAGTTACTTCATCAAACACACATTTATTTTGCGTTGACTTTCATTGTATAATTGCACCTCCTTTTTTTATGTCAAATTATGAAAGTGAACTACGGAAATGTAGTTTCTGAATTATGTACATTTTTAAGCAAGAACTTTGCACATTTTTCTATTCCATTTATTTTCTTTCAATTTTTCATTGAACAAAATATTTTTCTATTGAAAACTTGAAAAAAAAAAAAACAGGATATTAAACAGATAGTTCAGGTTCTTTTCATTCTTTCCACCAGGAAATTTACTTTTAATGGGAACTTTAGTTTCAGGCAGTGTGTCCATAATATATAGAAATATCACTAAATAGTGTCGATATCTATACTATATCGGTCCACTATACATGAAAGATATTGCCTTACGGCACCGTATCGCACGATCGAAGTCAGTGTAGACGGAAAAAATCACAAATTGCCGTGCGGCAGTAGAAAGAACTGTGTGTATGCGTCAACATGTTTGCCGTCCGCACTCACTTCGATCGTGAGCTACGGTGTCTTGCGGAATATCTTCCATATATAGTGCACCAATATAGTATAGATATCGACACTATTTAGTGCTATTTCTATATGTTATGGACACACTGGTTTCAGGAATTTCGAAATGAAAAAAATCATTTATTATGTATCTATCGTGAATAATTTATTTATCGTGAATAATGTATTCTATTTGACGTCAATCATAGTGCATGAGAATGCACAAATGAAATAGTTTTTCTTTGAAATTTAAATACCTCGTTGATATGTTTCGAAGAAATAATAATTGTGTCATTTGAAAAATGTATTTTATACACTCCTTCCGTCATTTCGAGAACATTTCTGAGAATGACGGCGAGTTATGACGTCCCATTTCCATCTGAAAGAAGTAAGTTTCAATATTTGTTGCAATTCTATGTTGGAATTTGAAAATGCAATCAACTCACACAAAAATCAACCTATCCTATTTGACCAGGAAAATCGGTTTTATAGGGAAAAAATGTGAACGAATCAACTGAAATAAATCTCTTTAAATGCGAAAAAAGTTGATTATTTCACAGCAAACGGTTATTGAATGCAACTGGATATGGCGTTAAAAAGGTTTCATGCAAAGTGTATCAGCAAAAAAAAAATGGTCACAACAATCTATATATAGTGTGCACTGGGTTATTAATTATTTTACATCGAATGGCTCGATGGCGGCTACCTTTGTGCAGGATAAAAAAAGAAATTCCACGCATTTCCACCGGTTTAAATAAAAATG
This sequence comes from Contarinia nasturtii, assembly GCF_009176525.2. NCBI lineage: Eukaryota > Metazoa > Arthropoda > Insecta > Diptera > Cecidomyiidae > Contarinia > Contarinia nasturtii. The sequence continues at coordinate 3,086,741 of NW_022198383.1, read as the reverse complement.
GTTAACAACTTTTTCTTTTTATGGGCTGGATTGATGTGATGCACTTTTTGATTGCGTTTGCCGGCAAATCTGTGAAATAAATAGTAAATATATGAAGAGCATCGAACAACCAAATAAAAAAACGAGTGATTTAAAATGTATTTGGATTTGGATTATTTGTTTTGATGTTTTTTTCGCCATGAAATGCACGGCTATCAAACAGTCTCATGCATATGTTAAGCTCAAGCGAATGGAAAAACTAAATCGCTTTGTTGAAACACTTTTTTCAACAAACATTTTATCATGACATTTATTTATTCGATGCAAATATAGGCTGGTGTGAGTGAAAGGAATAAAAAACACCGGCCAGTTTTTTTTAATCAACTGAATGTAAAACATTCATCACGTGTGTCACACAAATTTTTGTGAGTGTTTTTGCTCATAATTGCGACTACTTGTATTATCAACAGTTTTAATTAAAATCGAGTTGGCCTTTTGATTCTCACTAATCAATACACAACAAATCGAAAAAAAGCAGCTTTAAAGTTACTTGACAAATTGTCACAAATGAAAGTCATCTAAAAATATATTGCACAATTTGTCGTTTTTTCTACGTTCTCGCATTTTTTTTCTTCTAAAAATAAAAACAGCGAAAGCTTTAATAAACTTTTGATTATACAACGGAATTGTTACGGCACGTATTCTCTCAGCTCAAAACAATAATAACGAATGTAAGAAGCTTTTGTGTATGACGATGGATTTCGACGCAAACATGACGATAAGACCGGTTATATATACGTTGGATATTGTTTACTGTGTTTTCACCTTGTTACGGTGGAAGAAGAATAACGGGAAATGCGATGCGCACGGTTGAAAAGCGGACAACCTGATTTATTGCAATACTTGCAGATCCAATTACATGAAATACGTTTAATTGCAGCTGACTAGAATAGCTAAACAAGAGACTTGCAATTTTCTTCTTACATTTTACCGATTATGGCTTAAGCTATACATAACATGAATGAGTAGTTTAAAAATGAACGACACAGATAAAGAACGACGGAATAAATGAGATGGAATGCATGACGGGATGTGGACTGAGTGAATGAAGAGAACTAAACGTAATTGAAATAAAAGAATCAAAATGCTATAAAAGGATTTAATTTTTCTGAAGTGTACTCGGGTTTTAATGGCTCATGCCGCCCATAACCAAATAAATCGCTAATTTCCGTCGACCTGAATTTCTGAGACACCGGTGAGAAGATACAAAGATGAAATCATACCATATTTACAATGTACACAGGAACCGAGCATGTTCGGCTATGTTAACATTGATTATGACTCAATGCTGAACAAACACAATTTCCTGCCGTTGAAAATGTCATTTAGCAAAAAGGCTACCCCATTCACACATTTCCAAAAGGCCATTCATTTCATAACCCTTTCAAGCCTTCTCTTCTCCTCACCCCTCTTTTTGTCATCAGATACCGGATGCGGCCATTGTTTGGTGAATTACTCCCCGTTGCGTTGCTTTTTGAATCGACATTCATCGATAAAATACAACGAATATTTCGAGTTAAATACCGTTTGCCCATAAATGGTTAGCAAAAAAAGAGTCTGACATGAAAATAATCCCTTCAAACAAGCCCAACGAAAACGAATCACATAAACGAATGCATGAAGAAAATAACTCGAATACAAAAAATGTCAAATATTTATTCGATAATGGTAAACAACGAAAATGACACAAACCGATAAATGGAGATCATATTAGGCGTTGTGTATGTGTGAGGAGGAGACATTCTCGATACAATGAGTAAAGTCATTTTGATGATCAACCATATACACATATTTAATATGAAAGAATGGATTGAACCAAAAAACGATACAGAAAATGAACATGCGGAAAGTGAGAGAAAAAGTAGAGAAATCTGAAGAGCAAACATAAAACACTTGAATATCGCCATTGTTATGATTATTATGAATGTTTTTATGGCAATGATATGAATATTTTTCGCATTCCAAGTCTTTTCATGAGCCAAAACAGAACACACACACACAAACACTGCACACCCCGTAGTAAAATTGACGAGAAAAGAAAGCAAAGAAACCGATAAAAATGCTAAAAAAATGGCCAAAGGCTCATCTTTAGCATGTGCCGAGAAAATGTGACGTTTTTCCTTCTCTCCAACATCCAACTACGGTTAAGGTTCAGGTCATTTGGATGAGTTTTTACATGAGAATTACACAAAGAAATATGCAAACATCTTTTTATATTCTTCTACACAGAACATAGTGTATTGCTCTGGTTCGGTACTCGGTGCGATGAGAACAAAAAACACAAAACGTTGATAGCATTTTATTATGGCTGATCCGACACTGTTGGTAGACTGTCCTTCTCCCCATCGCACTGCCGCTGCTGTCATTGCCCAAACGGAAATCCGAATGAATGGAAAACAACAGGAAATGTTGCACAGAAGAGACGAGAAAAAATTCCAACCCAGTACTGAATCGCTGTTTGAAACGAGACAAACGCGTGTCTGGAAAATATATATATATACAGTATGCATCGAAACAATGACAAGCGTAGAGTAAAAAAAAATTGTTGTGAATGAACCGTCCGACGCCAACGCAACCGCATCGAAACGTTGCTAGTGAACGTGTAACACGTCATGCCGCACCGTAAACGAACATGTAACACAGAGTGATTTGTTACACAGAGTGATTTGTTTTTTATCCCACATTCAACAGGTGGTTCAAGTTTCATATTAAGTTCAACAACAACACGATCATTTTGTTATCGCACTGCAGAAAGAATTATATTGTCGTCTTGTTTTTATTTACTTTCTCCGTGATATCTCGAAATAATCAAGCAATTGGGTACAAAGAAAATTCCTTTTTTGAGACAGAATTCTTATCGCATTTTATTAAGAATCAGCTCTCTCGAAAACGTTCAATGACAAATTTCATTTTATATTCCAATTTAGTCATTCTATTGACATCAATGCATCCAAAAACATTTGTACAGCGAGCAAAATGTTAAGGTTGCGATGCGACGCAATGCAACAAGTCACTTTCATGTATCAGCATTTCCCCTCCGTTTGCGCACATTTGTTGCTTATCAATTGATTCTTTTATGCTAAATTCCCTTTGAATATTCAAAGTAAAGTGCCAATTATTTTAACTTTGTAGATAATTTCAATTGAAATTTTATGAAAAATTCAAGCGGATCCATTGACTACATGTAAAAACTTGGTATTGAATCGGCATAGTAAAAATGTTGTCTACAATCGCATACCACCGCCATAGAGTCGCATGAGACATCCGCATCGGATGAAAGAGATTGAGTTTGTTGCAATGTTGTCGCTTCGATTGTAACGTTCAATTCAGTCGCTCCCAGAGCGTTACCGTGAAAGCAAGTTTAAATCGAGAACCAACCGTACTACAGATTTTCATAGAACATCGTAAATGAGAATAACAATCTTTTAAAGAAAAAACACGAAATAAAAAAACACATATTAAATTCAGACAACTAAGTACATATCAGAAAAAAAATTGTCGCGTATCAAGTAAATTAATCGGACTGTGGTCGTTTTTTCCTGTGTGTAGCTCGCGTAAATTCGAGTTTCGAATTTTCAAAAGTTTTGTGCGCTCGCGATCCCACAAAATAGAAAATCTATTTATCGTTTTATGTGAGTTATCAACTAAAGTGCTAACAAAAGTGTTTTAGTAACAGGATAAAGAAGAGAAAAAAAACAAAACAAAAAAACAACCGAGAACATTTCTCTTTTGCAATTTTGGTGGTACAAAGAAAGAAAAAACACATTACATAAAAGAACAAGTGCGAAAAGTTTGGTTTCTTTTTTTTGCCTGGCTACAAAACCGCTAACAAACCCGTGGATTAAAAGTTGTGGCTGCCTTCAGTTTTTGGCGAATTCAGTTTATTCAATGTAATTTCATCCATTATTTTGTTTTTATTTTTTTCGTTGTTTTCATTTGATTTTTTACATTTTAAGTTTTCATTTCATTTATCTTGTTGTTCAGGGATTTTTCCGTTTGTTTTTCTTTTTTCGATTTGTTTCTTTATTTTTGAGGGACATTATACGACGTACAAAAAGAAAATAGTGCTCGAACAAAATCGTGTACAAAAGTGAAAATTTATAAGAAATTTTAAGTGCAGAATGAATTTTTATCAAATCACACTCAGAAATCGAAAGGAAAAAAACAACCGTAAATAATGTGCGAGAAAATTTTGCATTGTTTGACTGAACATTAGAATCACTTTTTGAATTTAATGCAAATGAAAATATAAAAAAATGTGAATGTTCGAAAAAAAAATTGAATTGAAGAAGAAAAAATCCAACAACCGAAAAGACAAACACACGGAATAAATCCCACTGAACAAGTGTATTAAATGTACTGAACAAAAAATGATTTGCCAATCATTTCGAGATTGAAAGGAGAGAGAAAATACGAACAGAATCGAAACGCGTAGAAGCGAAGAAATTTGTGACGCGTGTTCGTCGCAAGTGATTCTCTTGAATATTGAAATTGTTTGTATTTATGCAAATTTCTTTTGAGCGCGCTCAACACTGAGAGACAAAGAAAGCAAGGTAATTTCAACAAGCGAATACACAGAAAAGTTTGCAAACATCGAGCCGAGAAATACACGCAAATATAAAGCGGCTGCACGAATACGTCTAATCACCGATTAATAGCAGGAATTTGAATATATAAAAATAATCATCGGAAAGAAATACCAAAATTGAGAATGAAAAGAGAGATAGAGAAAGAAAAAAAACGTTGTAATTAAACATCGAAATGAACGAAAAAAAAATGTTAAAAAACACGATGAACTGATGCATTATGAAGGCATAAAATAACTATTTAAAAAGGAAAAAAAAATAGATGAAATAATCGGCAAATCGTGCTAAATCGCTGAAAAAATGCGACCATAATAATGTTTTGTTGATTTTTTGTACTTTATGCCCGATTGATTGAACAAGTGTGTACGCTTGCGAACATTACTTTCGAAACATATAATTTTCATAATGAATCGTTTACATGATTTTAAATATAATTGAAAACCAAAAGACATCGACGTCCATATATGAAATTGAAAGAGAGACAATGTGTTGTTTTCTTCAGTTTTTGTATTTTATTGCTTAAATACATTTTTCTATATATATTCAATCACGAAGTCACCCATTAGCGTCAAACCAATCCATATGAAGAGACCAACAACAACAACAAAGATTTAACTTCGAAATAAATGGTTCTGAGTGAACGGGCCCATACATATTGACAACGTGTAACAAGAGAGAAAAAAAAAAGTTACCTGTTTCCAAACGAGTGATGTTAATATACGATCACTCATACTTAGACACGAGTCCAGTTTTGAACGAGAGAGAGAAAAAAAAACCACACGATTGTATGGTTTCCAAATCAAAACAACAACAACAACCGTCGATTCTATTCTTAGTTCCTAATTATGTTAGTTTGTTGCTTAAATTTATACCAAAAAGAATATATTCCATGACCAAAGTGTTTTTAAAAGAATGAAGTGCGCGTTATTTTGTCTCCTTCATATAAAATATGCTGAAATCAGTTAGGTTTCATGCTAATTGTTCTCGACAATGAACAGTGATCATGTGTATGCGTGTTATGTGTGTGCGTGCATGTGTGTTGGTGACTGATATCGCCACTTGTGTGCATTAGTGTTTGTGTTAAGCAAATACCACAAACACATTGCCACACAGACTCGGTCGGTGTAGTTGTCAGAATATTGTTACCTGTTTGTTCTTTTCCCGTTCAATGCAAATGGCATGAGAACAGTGATCAGTGTTGGCGCTGTTGGTCGGACGACCGATTTGTTTCGATGTGTGCGTGTATTTGATGGTTAAATACCAAATGTTGAATACTCGTTTGTTCAGTGTAAATGATGAAAGTAAATGATGTGGCACTTTGACAGATATTTAAAGAATAAAAAACAACAACAACAACAATTTCAAGCGTTCATTTCTTTCCGTTTCGTCTTCATCCGAAAATGATTGTTGAATATGAAATGCGTCAAACCGTTTTCAATATTCGCATCAATTCACGATCACGAGTTAAAAAAGGCAGAGAATTCAAAGAAGCTATAAATTGAACGCACTCCCTGATTCAAATGACCCAACCCAATTTTGCTGTTATGCGAATATCGTTTGTTGTTGTTCGGTTTTGTTTTGTATTATTTTTTTTATATATAAATGCTGATTCGATCGGAATTGTTTTTCCTTATGGTAAACCCAAAATATAAACATTGAAACTGAACGAATACAAAAGCGATCGGAATAGAAAACAACGATAAAGTTTTTACTTTGTAAGAAAGTAATAAAAAAAACAACAACGAAACAATTAAATTGGCTTTGATAATTATCAAATGCGTAATTTGTGCCTGATGACAATTCTGTTTGTATTTTGACTAAAAATCGTTTATAAAACTTATATGAAGTGCTCAATAAATGCATTTGTTTATGTTTTTCATTCATTTTATGTGTGTGTCATGGCATTTCTCTCGCTCTCTCTGTCGTTTACGTTCAAAACGTTTGAAGTTTATACAGAAAAATTCATTTATTTATTACTTCCTATTTTCATTGAGAATCCATGACCTGAGTTTTTTTTGGATTGTTTTCGCTTCCAATGTAAAATCCACAAACAATTTACACAAAGCAATTGACTAAAGTGTCTTTTGCTTCATGTTTTCTTCAAGTGGAAACGCAGAGAGAGAGAGAAAGAAATCAATGCCACGGTATATGTTTAAAAAAAACATTGCAAATGCATTATGAATGCACAAGACTTTGATGTCAAGATATGCAGAAAGTGAGACAGAGAGAGAGAGAGAGAGAGAGAAAGAGAAACAAATCCGGAGCACATTCAAAAGAGCCAATGCACTTTTAGCGCATTGGACGCGTGACACACAATATTGAACGAGATTCAATGGTAATATGATACGCGCCAATGATCCCTCAGTACTTTTATTTCAGCGTTGAAACAGTCTTACGCGCATTTAACGCCTGATATATTACATGTGCGCGCGTCTTTTTTTCAAACGTCGATTCGTTTCAATGCTCAACAATTCTTCTAGAATTAATTATTTAGATTTCATTTTCAATGCGCTTTAATGCATTTTTTTTCATAAAAAATAATCGTTTCTCGGTTGCTCCCGTCTTTTTGGGGGGCAATATATTTAACAAAAGAATTTCATGGTATTCATTCGACCCGTCATAAAACTTTTTGAGCGAAGAAAAAGAGAAAGAGAGAGAGAGAGAGTGAGAGAGATGCGAACAATTTGAAAATAAGACGAACGAGATGAAAAGTAGACGAACAAAAAAACGAGATGCAAACAAATTGTTGGAGCACAACGGCGAAAATAAAAGTTCAGTAGCACCGAATATAATAACAAAATAATGTATATTTCGCTTATTTTATTGTTCGGCGTTTTTACTATTTTCAACGTCAATTCCATACAATTGAACGACACGGCAAAGTGCATGGCATATAGTGCACATACTATAATACATATACCAAAGTTGTAAATGCCTCAGAACATACCGCTACATAATACATAGCGCTGCATAAAATCATTGTGAGATTTTCACTGAAATGCATTTTGAAAAATTCGCGCACTGAAATAAAACTCTGGGCCAGTTTTTGCTTCTCTGCCACTCCAATCTATGGACACAAAAAAAGGCATACACCGTCGAATATGAAACGGCAAACAGAATGGAAATATGTATAATAAAGTGGCAAGAACAATGCCAATTGTTTTTTTGCAGTGTTGCTGTTATTGCGGCAGTCGCCGAACTCTTTTTTTTATGTATACATAGAAAATTGTGGTTTTTTTCGGCATTTTTTTTTTGTTTCGTTACTTTACCGCTTGCTATCCCGGCATATTTGTACACACATTATTATCGTGTTCATTTTCTCAGTGGTGGTGTTATTTCGTTTGACGATCTTATTTTAACTCATTTGATTACGTTAGTTTTGTTGTCGGTCCAATGTGTGTCGGTGACTCTGTTTATGCCACCGAAACAAACCGATTTCAATAGCCTTATGCAGTTGCTATTGTTGCTGTTGTACCAGCACCAAAACATCGTTTTCATTTTTAATCGACTTTACCAACCGCATTTATTATACTTTAAAAAAAACATTCTTTTCTGCGACGTAACTGTCAAAGCAGTAAGAAATATTCGCTCGATTTATCGTTAAGTATTTGTATTTTTGTTCGCTTCAATCATTTGGAGGAAGAGAAAAAAGACTAAACGAATTCTCAAATGGATTTGCTAGTTAATTGCATTAGCATTTTAGTCAGACTCTGTGCCCGTCATGCTGATTATCGACTAGTTAATGGCAAAACAAACCACTCAATTAGTGACAAGAGACATTGTGATTGAAATTCCATAGAATGTTTTGCATTATTTTCAATCCATCGTAAATATGCTAAATATCCCCACCTCTTTAGATTTTGCATTCAAACCATAACACGTCGACGAAATGGCTCCATCTTCTTCATTTCTCGGTGATACTCATGTGACTTGCTGCGTACGCAATAACGCAATAAACAGAAAAAAGTAACCGCACTTTTTTTCTTACTCTCTGTGTGTCTGCGTGTCCCTCTTTCTCTTCATTTTTATATTTATCTTTCGTGACCGCAATGCGACTTGAAGACCAGCCGAACAATCAAAGTCGTTGAACAAAACCTCGATAAAAACGGCGACAAGAAAAAGATCAAGAGAATGAAAAATATGGAATCATGCAAATGATTTGGTTTCTTTTCTTTTCTTCAGTTTTTTGTTTCGTTCTTCGCGATGTGTGTGTTGACAGTTTATATAGCGGTCTATACGTCTAATTGCGTGTATGTGTGTGTGTGTGTGTGCTTATTTGTGTTTGCACAAGAATGAAAGAAAAAGAAATGAAGTCGAGAACATTGAATCATTCTATATCGTCAATCTCTCGCTACGTGTACAGAATGATGTTGTTCGTTTAATTTTTGTTTGTTTTTCGATTTGATTCTCTTGCATTTTTTCATTCGATTTATCTGCGCTCCATCGCTTTGTTCGTTAAAATCATTTGTAATTTGACTATCGTCAACCGAAAATAATTGTTCGCACACCTTAATAATCATTTGTTTAGCGTGCAAAGTGGGTAATCGAGAGAAAAAAAAAGTTCGGCCCAAAAAAAATTAACAAAAGAAGTTACTTTATCAAACAAACATGTACGAAAAAAAACGGCTGGCTCGCACATTGAACAGTGTCCGACGAGAAATTAGAAAATTGCGCTCGAATGAACGTTCCGAACACACACTCATTGAAGAGAACGATGTGAAGAGGAAAGAAGCGAAAAAGTCGAGAGACGAAAGCCGGACAAATTCGAACGAAAAAAAGGTACACACCATGATAGAACTAGGCGACACGAAGGGAACTTCCTCTAATTCCATAGCTTATCTTTCGTTAGTGAATAAAAAAACGCACCGTGTTCAAGTACTGAAACAAGTACAAATCTATTCTTACCTACATTTTATTCAAACGTGTTCTTCTCGGCCAAACTCACACACAGTGCCACCGTTTGTATTTATGTGTGTATTTACGGCTGATGGCTACACAGATTATGCCGTGTATATCACAATGAAGACCAAGAAAAAATTACAGCCGATGTGATGTGAAGTGAGGAGAATATGAAGATAGCGAGAGAGAGAGAGAGAGAGAGAGAGAGAGAGAGAGAGATCCAACGACCAAGAAAATAGATACAAATGTTCACCTTTTTTCGTTGCTTCGATGCAGATAAACCAGAAAACTGGGCACAGAAGAGAAATCTGTTCGTATAAATTAATGGAATGAAACGAAGACTAGAAAGAAAGAAATCCAAAATGACATAGAAGTAGGAAGCGTGAGATAAATGAAAGAAATAGACAAACCGAAAAAAATAAGCAAAAGAGAGAGAGAGGGAGAGAGCGCGAAAAATGAAACGAAAGAGGCACACACATCGATTAGAAGTAAATATTGAGGTATTCGATCCGAGAGCAACTACAATTTACCGGTTTTTTCCACTTGAAGAGCTTCGCATTTTGCTGTTAATTGTTGTGAACGGCTTTAACTAAGTCACTACCGATGTACAACAACAACTCCACGCCAAGAAAAAAACCTATAATTTACATTTCAGTCTAAAACGAAAGGATTTTAATGCACTTCTACTTGACAGCAGAAAGGAAAATAGCAGCCGCAGCAGCATCAACCGTATCCGCCGCGCTCAGTAGCAATTGCATGGTTCAAGTTCAGTCCAAACTATGTATTACAAATGATGTGATGGGTTCGGATAATCGTGACAATTAATTATGATTTGTATCATGAGTTGAATGGTTTAAGTGCATTTTGGGCTTCTGTATCTCTTTCGTCTGCCTCTCCGATTACAATTTCTTTCTTTCGCACACCTCGGCAGTACCATAGACGCTCTCTCTCTCAATTTCATTTAATTCAGTTTTATAGCGTGACGTTCTTGTTTTTTTTGCCGATCCACATTCTCCAGCGCAGCGCGATAAAGAAATGATTCATATTTAATTTCATTTCAAACGACATTTTCTGACGTTGCTCTCGTTCAACCCCTCGAATTCAACTTTCGTTCTGCACACAAATGTTTTACCATGCCACTTGCACGGCACAAAATGCATTTTTAAATTGAGAGAAAAAGCATTTTTGCCAAAGAAAAAAATGCACGTAGGTTTTCGAACGTCTTAGCTGCATTCTTGCAATATCGTCGTTGTCGTTTGTCGTCGTGATTTTCAATTTTCAGATTACAAACGTTTTTTTTTTTTTGCTCGTTTTTACTCGACGAGTATAAATAGCCGGGAATATTAGGTAGAAATCATTTTTCCAAAAACTGAGATACCGGGGCACACATACTCCGGCTATCAATAAAAAGCACATTTTCAACGTAAATACTCAGTTTTGGCGAATGAATGTTCAATAAAAAAATGTATATCGATTGGTGCACAGTGCTCAAAGCATTTATTTGCTCGTCTGTGGGAAGCAAACGCTTGAATATAATATCAATGTGCGCTTTGCTATAATGATTATTTGGTTATGTGTTTCTGATGGAAATGTGCGCGCTCCAATCGAAATATGAAAATTGAATTGCGGATGTGGGAGAGAAAAATTGATAAGAGTCATGTGAGCGTGTGTTGTTGTACGCGCTCTGCCATAGAATAAAGTCGGCAAAAAGTGAAGCCGCGACGAGTCTAAAAGTGAAAAAGAGGGTGAAGAATAGATAAGGTTTTGAAAATCTGGATCAATATTACCTGTTAAATTCAGCATCCATTTCAAATTGAATTGTTCATGCTTGTTTTTGTTCTCAACAAAAGAACTCTTTGAACTCGTCCACGAAATCGATTTTCAAACAAATCTATGGCTTGAACTTTTGCCATTTGCTCTGGTGTATCAAGTCTCTTACCTTAAGTTCGTATTGAATGAAAAGTGCTTGCCTCATCATCTATGTGAATCTTCTGTATATGAACATACATAATAATCCATTTGGTTGAACTGTACCGCCACCCCGGATATTTCCTATTCATTATTCGCGCCATTTGTAATCTAATAAAGCACAGCAGCCCGATCAGATGATGCCAAATCACAACTATTTATCATATAAATCGCCAGCGATTTATTTTATCGATTTCACGAGAAAATTAACTTGTGTTGTGAGTTGAGTCGTAATTTCGAATATTTTGCCGTACTTTATCATTGAATAAATGCCCTACGTCAGCAGAATCCATCAAGGGTGTATAAGCAAGAAGCAATAAAAATGAGAAAAAAAGAGAACGAGAAAGAGAAAAACATTGACTCTGGTAACAACTTAATATTATGAATGCCATTATCTGCTGATGCGTGTGCATTGATGTGTGCAATCCGGCAAATGAATGACTCAATGAATAATAATTAATGAATTCAATGAAATGTACACGCATTAACGTTTTTATGTGTGCATGTGCCATACTCTCCACGATTTGTGCGAGTGTTTTTTTTCTCTTGCTGCCACGAGAATGGCATTCTGGTAATCATACCAAAAATATTGGCTGCAGTTCAATAGAAAATTAATGGTTATAATTTACCTTTAGCTCATTGAATCAAAATCCCGGGCCCCCATCTCTCTTTCTCTCAATCTGTTATTCATTTCTCAATCAATGAGCCCGAAAGAAATCTTATCCCTATAACAAAGTGAATAAGGCAAAAGCACAGAAAAAAGTTTCATTGAAGTTACAGATGAATACTATAAAAAACGCTCTTTTTACTCTCTTTTATCTGCGGTTAAGAATTGAAATATTTTCAAAGAAAGTCAGCATTATCTCGTGCAATGGGTGCGGGTTTCATTTCTATTTGAACGAACTTCACATTTCATTCTCACTTCACTTAAAAACACACATACAAACCTTTTACCATCATTCAGCCGATCGGCACTCAAGTCTTTCATTTTTCAAATATCTCTTTAAATACACGAAGCGAAAAAAAAACGAATTATAAATGAAATTATGTTATTCTCGCCCACTTACCTTTGTGTGGAGCGCGTGAATGAATATATGACGCGTTCGCAGTACGTGTTCGTCGATTTGATTTTTGTCGGTATATATGTTCAATTTTCAGTCAATTCCCGAGCAATTCAATTCGTAGCACATAAAAGTGCTATTAGAAAAGAAACTCATTTATGCATACATTTTTATTTAAAAATTGATTGAATGTCGACGAAAAGCAAAGGAAACAAATTGAAATTGACGCGCACAACGTTCGATTGAAATGTTCATTCAAATAATCCCATTCCAATTCCATAACCGCCTTCGAGACAGAGTCAAAGGATTCTCGATGTTGGAAAAAGCATGAATTGAAAATGTGCAGTTTGAATTTTGAATGAATGTTATTGATTGAGAACGCAAGAGAGCATTGAGCTCTTTTGTCAATAAAGCGCTTTATCAAACGCACAGACACACAGCCAACAGGAGAAAACAAGAAGAATTTTTTTTCTTTCAAATTTGATCTCTTCTACATTGGAACAAGTTGGCCATGGAGAGAAATCTTTATGTATTCAATGTCAGGCCCATCATGTATAGTTTACACAACGCGTAGTCTAAATAAAGCAAGAAAACGTCTCGCAAAATCATGTATGGGTATGGTAAAACTTATGTTCGTTCTCTGTGCTGTTTGCTACTCAGTTGCCATCATCGTTTTCGCTGTCGTTGTCGTCGTCAATAAAAACCGTTATTCATAGGTGTGCTTTGGTTCATCGACATATACGTGCATTTATGTGTATATATGCTTTAACGTTGATTTCTGCTCGGTTTTTCGGTTGAATATTTTCAAGAAACAAGCGGTTGTTTGCATGTGTTAGTGCATTGCATTTGCATATTACGTGCCTCACATATACACACACGAGACGATGCTTCTGAAAATTCAACAGAAACCACAACAGAGCCAGCGTAAAATGCCTGTGATAGACGAAGTTCTAACCAAATTAAAAAAACAAAGTTCACTCAGAAACGAATATGAAAGAATGTAGTGAATAGAGCATAGATATAAGCACAATTACGAACGAAGCACAGACATTCAATCAACGTGAAAGTTTTATTTATTGGCATTTGCAAACATAAAAACAGAAGACACAAAAAAACCCGTACTATTTTCGACGAAATAAACGTGGAGAGAACTCTCGAAATCGTGCATAAAAATTAAAAATGATGATTTTTCATCGAATTGCGCACTAGAAACTCTAAAGTGCACTTCAAACATAATCACGCAGCCACATTTCAATGAATCTGCCAAAATTCGAAATCTCTGTATGTCTATATAGGTGTGTGTGTGGCACATCGAGACGAATTTCTCCAATGGGAAAACACATCATTGCAAATAATATATTAAATTTACCTTTTTTTTATATTTTCGATTTGAATCGAATAGCGCGTTCAGAGATAAAGATTTTTATGTGAATTCTCATACATTTTGATATTCAATGCGGCTGTTATTGTTGCTGTTTTTTTCGGAACGATATAAGAGCGCTTGGATTTAATAACTATGAAAGCGATATGAAGAATGTTAAAAGTAAGAAAAATTCAAATTTCATCGAAAAAAAGTAAGAATTGATCAAGCTGACTGAGTTGAGATGAAAATAAAAAAAAAAAACCCACAGAGAATCTGTGCTTTTTTTCAATAGAAAATTATTATAGTTTTTTTGTCGTTGTTGTTGTTGCTGTTGTCGTTGTTGTTTGTGCCGATGTCGGCGAGAGAGCGCACACTATTCATATCGAAATGTGTGTATTCATATAATAATAAACGACCAAGTGATATCGATGACGATAACAGGCCGTACGTGGTACGACATAGCACCCAACGTTAAAAAAAACACCGACACATAGAAATACGTGTGCCCTAAAAGACTGTGTTTTCGCTGTGGCATGATTATAGCGTAGAGAGCGATGCTGATGTTGGCAATCATGAACTGACGACGATGATGATGTAGCAAAGTTTTCAGTACACTCGAAGACTCGTTTGAAAACCATACGGTCATAGCACACGTTGTTGCTGTTGTTGCTGCTATTGCTGTAGCTTACTCGGTTTTTATTTCATTTCATTGGCGGTGTTGCCGTTGCTGCCGTTGTCGAAGCCGTGCTGCGTCTACTATTCTCTCGTTTGGACTTTTTGTGTACCGGTTTCTCGTGTACGCTCTTCTTCTCTCCTTCTCTCCTGCATTGTTCGTCGCATTGGTTTTTTGATTTTCTGGTTTCTGTGGCTTTTTCTTTACGTTTGATATTCTTTCTCGAGCATTCGGTGCGAACTTACTTACTTTTGTTACTGTTTCTTTTCTTTGAAAAATAAAAAAAATAATATTATTGTACCATGCTTCAAGAAATCGTTCCAAAGTACAAAATCTCTGAGTACTACACGCGCGCATTCGCTCGATGATGGTGGTTCTTTTTTTTGTGTGGTGCGATTCAAGAATTGAGAGCAAAAAACATAGAGAGTATGTAGATGCCATGTGAAGAGCAAATATCAGCATCTATCTTGGATATGAATGTTTTCTGTATGGGCGCAAATGATGAAATGAGAGTGTGTGCCTGGTTAGCTTTTACCATTTAACGATCGAGTGCTTTATCGCATCCAATAAACTCGTATTTTGATTCGATATATGATTTCGTCTTTTTTTTCTACTTCTGACTTTTTTTATAACCATCGAATAAAGCTTAAATTCAAACGTCGCACTTTTTTGACTTTAGAATTAATCGATTTTTTCTTCATAGCATTCCAAAGAATTTGATTCATTTTTTTACCTTCGAAGAATATAACCTACGGAGTCGTATTCCGAATAAATTAAAATCACAAACCTGACATTTTCTTCTACTTAATACCAGAAGTGAAACAAACGAAGTCGATTCTCCGAATTACGTGATGAGTTAATTATGATAAAACTTGCACAATTTGGACCGATGCGTTAACAATATATTTTTTTTTCGTCGTCGGCGATAAATAAACGAAGAATTGTTTTGTGTTTGTTCACATTTTGCGACGGTAAACAAATTCGATAAAAATACACAAGCCGCGAAAAAAAACGCCATGAAATTTTCTCCAATATTTGTTTTTGCTCACGAAATTACTCATCGCTTTTTGTTTTTCTATAGAAATGTGAATTGAAAAAAAAAATGTATTCATGGCCACTTTCAAGAACACTGTTTACATCTCTCTCGTCGATAAGTTTGTTTGTGCAGTTGTTCCTTTTTGTTTTGCAGCGCCGCCGTTGCACGTACATCGCATTTTTTTTTATAAATAGACGTTGTCAAAATTAAAACGCAATTAAAGTGGAATTTTGCTTTCGAGTTCGAAGAGCAATTAAAGTATTTTGGGATTTGTCCACGCGCTAAAAGTTTTTCGTTCGCTTTTTGAATCGATGGGCAAATTTGGAATTGGCGAAAGAGAAATATGGTGGATATGCAATTCCAAATGTTGCGGAAAAGTCAATTCCAGGCCAAAGAACTAGTCACATGAAGTTCAAAAGCGAGAATCAAACTATGCAAGTTTTGCACTTTTTTTAGTTATTGTTCCTGGGAAATTCGATTTCTTGAATGTTTACAAATCGAAAAAAAATTCGCACAAATTTTCCCAAAGTTTTTCCTGTTCTTTTTTCTTGTCTGATTTCACGTTGTGAATTCAATTAACAAAAAAGGGAGAATTCAAAGCCAGAATTGTAAGTAAATGCAATAAATTTTATGCAAAATTCGCTGAAGGAGATGAGAAAAACAACAAAGCACTAGCACAAAAGAAAAGTTCAATAAGAAATTTATTGTTCACGTTGTTAGTGATTGATTGTTTTCTTAAGCAAACGAATCGATCACCAACGTTGATTGTTGGTTCTCATTCGTTTTGCGCACTCAACACTTTTCAACGTCAATCGTGAGAACAAGCCGGAAAAAATGAGGCAATACATGCGAATGAATACATAAATTTACATGCAATGTGAATGACATTCGAAAAAAAAAAACAGAAAAAGGTGATACCCATAAGAAGAGAAATAATCGTAAACAACATCTTCAACAAATGTTTTTTTTTCATTCGGCTGCAAGTTCATGAAAGCACCCCTTTCCTATCCAGAAACTTTAGAGAATGTCATCGAAACTATTTACATAATTCAAAATTGATTTCGTTTTGAATACAATTCGAACTTTGGGCTACGAACGGTTTCAACAAAATTACAGTGCACTTTGCAAATAATTCAATACATTCTGGAAAATATCATTCAAATTTACTGTAGCAATGCTCTGCAAGGCATTGAAAAACCGTCGAAGAAATGTTTTATGAGTTTAACATTGTGCAAAACACTTGCACATACACACACTGCAACAGCTACAACTGACATAAACCATGCGGAAAAGAAAACATTCAATCGAACGAGAATGAAATGCGAACCAAATACAGAACGAGAGTTGTGGAAAGAGTCGATCAAGTGAGAAGAGAAAAAAAGAAAGAAAATGATGAAAAGAGAAAGACGAAGAGAGAGAAGGTGAGCGGAGCGAAAAATAAAATTAAATAAACTGGATCGGAATGTTGAATGCAATCTTTTGAAATTGCATTTCTTCATTTCTTAAGGTACACTCAATCAAATGCATTCCTCATCTCATTACGGTATTCTTTTGTTCTTCATCGTCATTGTCGTCGTTATCCGGAATGTCAACATTGTTCATATAACAAAAATGTACAATATAATTGCTATGATCGATTTCCGCTTACCATTTTTCCATTTATTCTTTCTATCGAGAGTTCAGACTGAAAATTGCTTACATTTGGAAAAATCGAAGACGTCTTATTTACCAGATTCAGTATTTTTCGTGCACAAAAGAAAATCCATGTATAAAATGTCGAAAATACCAAATAGACAATAAGATCAATGAACACAGCGAGTAATTATCGTCAATTTTCTGACAAATTTACCCAAATTAAGTGCTTAAAATGTGTAAATGCATAATTATCCTGTATCTCCAGCAAAAAAACATTGCCATTTATTTTTGATTGTGCTTTATGAAGTTTTTTACTAAAACAGACATCAATACCCTTGATTGGTAGATAAGTGATATTATTTTAATTGAATTACCGTCACTCAATTGACATTTATCCGATGGTTTTTTTTTACATTTCACTGCGCCTACGGTTTGCACCAAATTCGTTCCACGTTCATGTGAACGATTTATCGAAGCGAAAAAGCCCAGTTTTCCCGAGACAAGTTTTCCCCGTTGTAAATGCCGTATTATCCATCAAAAACGGCATGTTGCGGTTTTTTCGTTAAAAGAGCTTCGGTCTCATTATGGCTACTAAAATACGGAAATTGTAGAATACCTTAAACGGCATGAGGCCCGAAAATGGTACACATCTACACATGATGTCGACGACGATAAGGCGGTTTTGTATTGTGAAACACGCCATGGAATTTAATTGAATTCATATTCGGGTGCAAATAGCATTTAGTTCCGTGTGCCACTATCATACGACTGCACAAGAATCGAGCCACCCACACACACAAAAAAAAACCTGGCAACACGTGAAATTCTAATCTCAAAATGTATTTGAAACATAATGCAAATGGTAGTATACGAAACGACTTAATCAACACACAAGTACCATGTGCATTTCTGTCGCTATCACTGATGCGATACACATCCGCCAAAGCAAATCGAAATAGAATTTTTCAGTAATGACCCGAAACATTATCGTTTGTATTCTTCACACAAATTGAATGTCATATCATTCGGTATTAGTGGTTTTCGGTGTGTTGGCGACGTTCGTTGTCGTTGTCATCGTCGTCGTTGCTGTTATTGTTGTTGTTGGTTGTTTTCTTTTTTACGTAGCCTGCAGTCTTTATGTCGTTGTCGCACATTTTCCTGGTCTGGTTTTCTAGTTCGGCGCGTACATATATCTATAATACCTGAATAACATGTAACCATAATAAACATCGACATTACCCACAAACATAATTCCAGTGCGAACGCTGTACACAACGCAAAACGTTTCAAATAACCGAATGTGTATGTTTGTGCATGTAGAATAATGTTTAATGGGTTTTTGGGATTTAGGTACAATTAAGAAGAATGCTTTGTACTTTGACTACCTGACATACAAAAACTGTACACTCAGTTCTGACCGTAATGTTTACTATTAGATTGGACAATTTCAGTTGACGTTTCTATTACCAGTTCTCTATTGTTCTTTCTATGTCTTTCTCTTCGACTGGTTCTCTCTTTATTATTTGTCTGTCTATCTTGGTTTGCATTCATTTTGCACGCATTTAAAGAAAAAACAAGGCAAAACACAGTAACAAAGTGTTTATTTTGGTGAAACACCGGTGTAAATACCACTGGGAGAGTCATTTGAAGCGACAATGTGAAACAATAAACACAAGAATTTATTAAATATTTGCGAAGTGAACGACCTCTGAACTGCTCTCAATCTTCTGTGAATTTGACGAAAGAGATGCAAAGAAAAACCGTAGCCAACGATAAACGATAATGTGCAAAAAAGAGTTACCGTAAAAAATGAGCTACTCGGTATTACGTAAAAATGAGCCTTAATTTTCGCACGATTCGCCCAAACAATAGAATAGAAACGTGATATGTAGAGTAATAAAGTGTGTAAAACTGTTTAGTTTGAACTAGCTTCACTATTTTTAGAAATGATTTCGCACACAAATTACCATAACAGCATTTTAGTGACAACATTTATTCATCTAAGTCTCTCTAGATAGAATTAATATTGCAGCACATAATATCCATTAACAATTCATATTTGGAAAGATCCCACGTCGTCTGGATTATGCGAAAGTTTTTATGTCTCTAATATACGTAGCTTACTGTTGCAACAAAATGCGTAATAAAAATCAACGTAAATGTATCACCATCACCATCACCGGCACTGCCATAAAATCGGATAATTTGGAATATAAAACATTTCATGATGATAGGCTTTACTGATGGTCATGTTTATTTTGTATGTGTGTGAGTGGAAAGAGGGTCTTTCTTTCTGAAAGAGATGTGCATTGTTTGAAGGTTATGTTGAATTAAACCGTCAGCCGTAATCTTGATGTACTGACCTCACTTCAGTTATTATCATTTGTTGAAAAACCATCTGCGATTTTTCTGTTGTTAATACCACCACCAAATCGTGTTTCATCTAGTTTTATCTATTCGTTTTTTTTTATTTAAGTACGCCGTACATACATATTTGGGGAGAAAAATCACGATATGAGCTATGAAAAGCAACGAACATTACTGATATCTCGAAAAGAATAGAATTGAATAGAGCTGGAATGAATGGAACACACAAAGCTTGAACTTTTCCATATAGAAACATTTTTAGATCATCATTATTGCTGCTGTTAAAATAGCGTTTGCCATTATTACGATGAAGCGTTATCATAGTGAGTTTATGTGTGCATGTGTATTGTTGCTATGTCGGTGAAGATAGAATGGTTTTATGAGCACGCGAACCCATTATACGGAATTGTTTGATCAAAAATATATTTTGAATCTAATTTCCGCTAATCGATTTTCCAGAGAATTCAACTAACATTTAATGGATGCCATATGTGTGAGTGTATCTTTATGTGGCTTTGTTTTGGCAATGGAAATGCTATAACAATGGCAAACTAGATTTTGTTGAACGACTCAATCAAGCTCTTGTCGGGTGGTTCGTTGTCGATTCTCTTTTCAAATAAATTTCCCAGAGAATTATGAAGACGCATTTAGGTTAACATAAACGATGGAAATAAATGGACTGTGAATCCTTCAGTTCTCTGTTCTCTGTCCTTTCTTTTATTTATCTGTCTATTCATTTTGCACTGGCATTGATTTTTCCATCAGAACGACGAAAAAAAGCATCCATTTCGAAATCGCATTTCACATTGTCCTATTCTCGATATACGTGGATATCCAAACGACAGTTCGATGCACTCAATTGAATCATAAATAAAATTGTAGTTTCACTGTCTGTCCAAATACCAATTGATGCACACAATATATACTAAAATGTCGAACACAAATTCCAATTCACATTCAACATGATTAATTTTTATGTGCAATCACCTATTGAAGACGCACGCACAAATCACCAACATGAAGCGAACAAACTTTTGCGAATTATTTTCCCAGACTGTATAAAAGCCAGTGCACATCAAAACGTAAATGGGATTTACTCTCTCTCTCTCTCTCTCTCTCTCTCTCTCTCTCTCTCTCTCTCTC
>NW_022198383.1:3047886-3065961 GCF_009176525.2 Contarinia nasturtii | reverse complement strand
TCTCTCTCTCTCTCTCTCTCTCTCTCTCTCTCTCTCTCTCTCTCTCTGTGTGTGTGTGTGTGTGTGTGTGTGTATCCGTCAACACATCACACTTTGGGGTCTTTGGTGCTTTGAAAACAACGAAATCGTGTATTTTCTGTTTCTTGCTTGCACTCACAAGAATTACGAACTGTCGATGTCTAAAGCCGAAGCTTTGAGCCGTCATTAATTAAGAATCGATTTTATTACACAAACACACTTGCATCCGTTAACAAATATACAACACGTATACGAATCGATTCGAGTTGCCGAGATGTAGAAAGCGACAGAACCTCGACCGAAACACTGTAGCAGCATCAGCAGTACCGATGTTATTTCTACTAAGGGCAAACCTATAAAACAGTCGAATATAATTTACCTGCGATGGTAAATTGATTGTTGTGCCGAAAAGGTGAAAATCAAGTAATCGACTAAATGAAGTTACTGAATGTGTTACAACATTGGGATTAACTGCAAAAATAAAGCCATGACGACATGATATGCATATATAAAAATCAACCCCTTTAAATTCCCATACGTGAAATGGATTTAACTTCGATTCAACAACGTGTTCGTTGAATTATTTAAATGAAAACTTTGCACCTTTAAATTATCATCATTTGCACATGTTCATTAAATATTGATCGACCTTTTGAATCCGGGCACATTTTTCACTTCGGCTTTTTCTTGTTTTAATGCGTTTTTGCCGAGTGTTGATAATTTTATTTGATCCAATTTTGTTGGCAACTTTTTTGGAAATTCTCTTGAAAATAAATTTCTGAATCGAATTTCCGAATCCATTGTCATCATATACCATTCAATGAAGTGAATTTCATCTAATGACAAAGACACCATTAGATAAATAGACAAAGGAAAATTGACATTAAACACGGAATTTCAACTTTGCTCATCTCATCTCGCATTTCTCACTCTTTACGAACCGTGTGTATGTCGAACGTGTGCCGGTGATTTCTTTTTCACTCTCTTTCTCTCTCTCTCTCTGACAATATTTGAGATTGCACAAGTAAATTCAATCACACACTCACAAAAGAAAAACAACAAAGTGTATTTTTTTTTCTCTTTCTTTTTCTTCTTCCGTCTTTTTTTCTTGTTCGTCGTTTATGCGACGACTCGTTTCCATTAGCACGTCAAATAAAAACAGCTAAAATATTTAATTTGTCTCCTTTGCTTCACACGGAAAATGGACAAAATGCAGGGAAACTTTCTCCCATATACTCGTTTTCAGTTTTAAAACTATATCGTTCCGTAACTTTCGGTCGCATGATGCGACAAAACGTTATTTGTGTATATGTGTGAGTATTTATTTGTAATTTGTTCACTTTATCTTTTTACATTGGTATTAAATGGACGAACACACACATATATATACCAGAGGAAAGTGACGCGATGATAGAAAATCAAGTAGAAGGCAATATGTGCAAGCACCGGACAGTATTGTACAAGAGAGACATTTATTTTGAGCAAAATCGTTTACGTGCATTGAATATTTGTCACATATCCTCGTCGCTTTTTTGTCTAAAGTAACACACTTCAAAAGTTGAAGCAGAGCAAAGGGGATTTACGTTTACATCATTGATCCCATTTGATATTTTTCTATGATATCCCATTTTGCGTGGAATCTATACCCGTTTTGTTGATGCATTATTATACGAGTGCTAAACATAAATTTGTTATACGCTTTTTCTGCTTCTTCTTGATGTTGCCGATGACAATGTGTTGCCATAGTATAAAATGTATCAGTTGAGTCTTACAAAAGGCAAGCAGACCACAACGACTTGAATTTTTGATACTAAGCTCATCACACACGACCAATCTTTTTGCTTGGCTCGCTCTCTAGAAAATTTCAAATCAAATTTTACACTTTTGCTCTATTGCACAAAGTTTTCAAAAAAACCGCAGAAAACCCACTTTTTGTCCCAAAACAGTTTCGATTTAATTCAAACACAAATTCTGAACGGTAACCGACTGCTTTTTTCGGGACTAAAAAACAAGAAAGGAAAAGGGAAAATCTCGTGGAAACCATGTTGAAGTAACGAGAAAACATTGAAAAGTACTTTTCTCTATTTATGAGAAAAAAAACTTTGTCGTTCGTTAAGTTAAATTTTTGATATCGCTTCGACATCTCGTTGGCTTGTTCGCTATTTAAATGTTTTTCATTGTTGAGCTCTTAAAACTATGACACATACACCCTTATTCCCACACCGCTGCAAACTATTTACCTTTGGGTGTGCGAGCAAGCTTTGATCTAATCTAGTTTGAAAACTGTTGAAGTTTTTCTTCCTTGTATGGGAAAAAGAGACAGGGAGAAGAGGGGGCTGAGAGAGAAAAGGACCGACAAACAATTTAAAATGTGCATTGATTCTATTACATGTACATAAATTTGTGTATATGATTGCTTGTCTCACTTCTTTTGCCCGATCGATTCTGGATTAATTCATTTCGAGTATTAACTTTTCGATAAGAAAGACTTCGAGTTCGAAAGACTTTTAACCTCATGCCCCTGGTGACTTTTCCTACTTTCTTCGTTGCATTGCAACAAATTGAAATGTTTAGAACAGTTTTGACTTTAGTATATTTGGCCACTTCAAAGTGAGCAAACAAGAACCAAAAAAACCTACATACACACACACACACCGCTGGTGGTTGGAAGTCAAAAGCATTCACTTAATTCTCGAATATGTGCAATGAATCTTGCTTCGGTTCCTACTTCTCTCACTTCTGCCCGATTTTGTTTGTCACCATTGTTGTTGTGTCACAAAAAGACGAAACGAATTTGATAAATAGTAGTAAGTCGGTTTGAAATGTAGTATTTGCAGTTTAAGGACTGCGAATGTAATTCACCCGCTGGGGCATGTGTTGCAATTGAACTTTTCCAAAAGGTTTTTCTTTGCAATTTATACTCGTTCGTCCTCGCTTGTACCCCCCAAAAAAAAGAGAATAACTTTCGAAAGTTGTTCGTTTTTCCTCGATTCCTTTTTGAAAAGCTTCAAACCAAAGCCAGTGCTTCGTTTTCATTGTTTTATATGTGTGTCAACACAGATTCACCGAGGCAAGTTTTTCGGATTCGACTGAACGAACAAGAAAGCGAATAATATTTCATTCGGTAGAATTGTCGCTGAGACATGTCGACGATGCATAGCGCCAATTGCATGACTTTTCATGACTGTCGTAATTTTATCTGCTTTCGTTTTGAAATCGCAAATGGCTGCCTTGGGCCGTGTGGGTTGTTTGTTTGGCTGCCATGTCGTTGACATTGTCGTCGTCGCAGTCGCCACATTTGTTTGTTTTGGTGTGCGATTTTTGTTGTTTTCTGTCGGTTGAGCCCCCTTAATTCAAAGGTGATGTTGCCTTTTTTTCTCTGTTTCCTGCCTCTTTTTTGCTTGATGCCGCGCCGATTGAATCAAAGTATGAAGTGAATTACCAAAACAGCAGGAGCAAAAATTCACTTCTAATGAATAAAATGGCTTCAGATTTGATGTTTTTTCCCCTTGCCATTTTCAATTTGTTTTGTGTTTTCTCTCTTTGGTCTTCCCGTTGCATGGTGTGTTTTGTGCATTGCCAATTCCAGGTTCATAAATTCTGTTTTCTTTATCAACGATTTTCCCATTCACTTTTCAATGTTGCTGCTTTATTTCCTACATTTCAGTTGTTTCCTTGTCACCGCACTCCAGATCACATTATGACTCTCTCTCTCTCTCTCTCTCTCTCTCTCTCTTGCTTGCTTTCTCTTTCTTGGCAAAGAAAGAACGCGGAAACACACAGCAAATGACAAAAACCAGAAATTTTTCATTTCTTTGTGTCTCTGTGTGAAAAACCTTTGAGCAAACCGTGATTTATTTGATGTAAAAAAGGAAATATACCACCCCTGAAGTGAAATCAGAAAAAGAAGCAGAAAAAATATTAAAAAAACTCAAAAGAACATAAAAATCGCTGGTTTTTCGTAAACAATAAACTTTGCCACTTTTTATTGATGCTCTCATTTTTGGTGAATTTTCTCTTTTCATTTACGATAATGGCTGGAGTTTTACAAAAGCAAAATCATGCCGCATATGATTCTAACATTGGAAATTCATTCGAAATGAAAATGAAAAAAAGTTATTAGTTATTTGATGTGGTTTGTTTGTTTGCAAGCAATTCAATTGAAAACGTTTCTTGATCGATAATTTTTCCATCAAGAATATTCCCTCTCTTTTGTGTGCCATTGTCAGCCGCAAGTCGAGGAATTAATAGGAACAATGCACAGGAAAATTGAATTTTTTTTCCCGTATCTGGATCTCTTTGTGAAAATGGTCGATATTAAGCAGAAAATGCAGCAATAGTATTATGCGATCAAAAGCAAACATTTCAACAGCTTTCGTTTTATTCATTGCAATGATTTCCATCAAGGAAATGAAAATCCAGTAATTGCACATATACGTGCATTCGGTACACGCTAGCCATCCCCATCGATATTGCGGTGAGACAAAACGAAATTGCGGAAAACGTGCACATGAAAAAAGGCATCGACGACGATGACGATGTCGAAAAAGTGCACGAATCCAAGCAAATAACAATTCATGTGATATTTCAAAGTCCAAATATTGCCAAAGCATAACAAGCGAAAGAGAATCGTCTCGCATAAATACTATTCACGGAGTTGAGCTACAACGTTATTCATTTTCATCATCTGATAAAGCGCCATCCATCCTACTACTACTACACACACACACTCTTTTCTGTCCGTTTTTTCATATCCGCTTTTCCCAACCAAATCGTGTGTTTGTTTATGCTTTTTTTCTGCTCTTGTTGCTTTGGTTTTATTTTCCTTTTTGTACAAGTATAGTATTCCCGAGCAGCTGAAACGCGATGATGACCTGTATTTTGTATGGCAAAGCTTCTTTTTTTTGCTCTATGGACTACGTTTTTGTTTTGGTTCAATTTCCATTTATCTTTTTTTTGGCATTGCCGCTTATCGTGTGTAAATGGTTTACATTTTTTACCATATCTCTCTTACTCTCTCTTTCTGGGTGTCTTTCTGACGGTCGACTGTGAGTGTGTATTCATGTCGATGGTTGGCTTTGCATTTAAGCAAAACCGCAAGCTTAACGCTTCTCTCTTCTTTCAGTTTCATGATGAATATATTGCATGAGTTTTATGTGGATTCATTTGTAAAATATTCCTGTTTCGGGTATACACAATGAGAAAAAGAAATACTTCAATAAGAAGATCAATTCGCTTCACTTCAAATATGAAAATGTACATTTTCATTGAAGATCAAATGAACGGGGCATCAAAGAACAACTTAGTCGAATTGAGGCCAAATGCATGATGACCAATCTTGCATAAGTAGTCAAACTAAGATGACTTTTGCGTATTTTTATTGCTGAATATGGAACATATTTTATAACAAAATTTAAAAACATTATATAATTTCTTCAAATTGATGGTTACCAGACGTATGCGTAGGGTTTTTATACATTATACTGCTCTTACACTGGAACTATATAGAAAAATCATTTAAGTTGGAAGTGGTGACTTTTTTGCTCTTCATTTATGAAATAATATCGCCAAAGGTGAAGCTTTCAAAATAGCTCCGATACCCTATGGGATCACGCATGCCTGTAGGATTTCCATCTTAATAATGTGCATACAATGGTGGTGCACCAAGTGGCAGCGGAGGTGGATTCCGAACCGTTATGCGACCTTCATGTACAGGTTCAGGGTTGATGACTTGCATCTCCTCAATGTAGCTTTTAAATGCATCAAATATTGAAATTGACAAGAATTTCGCTTGACAATCCTGTGTGTTTAATATAGAGAACATTAAAATTCATTGCTATAAAAAAGTTCGAGCCTAAAAACTTACACTGAACATAGTGTATCCATTGCCCTTTTCAAATAGATGTTTTGTAATAATGACATTATATTCCGTTTTTAAATCAAGTTTATCGTACGTTGAATTCGAATTACGAACTTCCGCTGACACAACACGGCTACCCTGTTCACTTGCCACATCAAAAACTACGCGTAGTCCAGACATTTGTAAGAAATTTCCGGGGTATTTTCCTACCGAATGTTCAAGAGCCGCCATTAATTGTTCACCTGAAATCTTGACGATTACCAATTCACTGGGGAACTTCACAAGACCACTCAAGTCTGCGATATCGAGATATCCGCTACTAAGTCTACCGCGAATGTTTCTTGAGGTAATCAAAGCAACCGACGAAGCAAATGAAGCGTCATTCAATTTTGTTTTAGCTGCTTTAATAAATGCATCAGTCATCATATTGCCAATGCCACATTCCCAGAAGACACATCGGTACGAACAAAAATCTAATTTTGATTCAGCAATTGGTTTGGGACCGTTCGCTTCCTTTTTTCGATATTTATTTTCCAATGCCAAAAATGCGGGGTCTTGAGGAATTTTTGCATCCATTAGAATAGGATTGCCGTTCCACATGGTTATATTCCCATTTTTACTAATCTATGAAGAAAATTCAACGATATTAGTTCGAATTAATGATGTCAAAAAAATAGCAACTTACTCGGATTTCCAATTTGCCCAAGTATTTTGCGGACATGTATGCTTGAACGATTGGAACCTGTTTACCGGTTTTTTGTTTGACAATTGTCGGGTAGGGCGATGCTGCCACCTCTTTATCTGGCTGTTGGCCTGTATATAAGAACGTATGCGTGTGCCCTCCAATGACAAGATCGAGAAGTGGACAACTTTCAGCTATTTTCAAATCGTCCACAAAACCAGAATGGGACAAACCAATTATAGTTTTTACACCCTTTTTTCGTAATTTGTTTGCTTCTTCACTGAAAAAGAAATAATGAATTGTATAGATTGATATCCGAGTTCATTTAATGTGGATAGGTGCTATTTCGGTCGAAGTTTACTTACTTGATTGCCTCTACTTCTGGCCTAAAATCGACTGCGCAATTTGGTACCCACCTTGCCGTTGATGGAGTAAGATAACCAATCACACCGATTTTGAATTTTTTTATTTTGAAAACAACAGAGGGTATTGTATGCTTACGCAACGGATGATCGGCTTTATTTTTTAGATTTGTAAAAACAATTGAAAAATTTGCATGCTCCAAAAATGGCACCAAAGGATCAAGCCCAAAGTCAAACTCATGGTTGCCCAAACACTGTTCCGAACAAATTTTGTGAAATATGTTGTTTTTTTCTTTAAATCATTGATTACTTACCATTGCGTCTGGTTTTAAGGCGTTCATGAAGTCAGTAACAACTTCATCTTTGAATAAATTAAACCACCTAGATCCGGTATAAACATCACCTGAATTTAAAATTGAGAATTTCATTTGAATTCGGCGCGTTTTAAGTGAATAAATTCGTACCTGCGTTTAAATATAAAACGGGTGGACCACCATTTTTGGCTGCTCGTCGATGCTCCTTTATTACATGCGATGTACGGGCAAAACCACCGAAACCATCCCACGCCGCGAATTTTGAATGCATATCATTGCTGTGCAATATAGTTAAGTCCAAGTAATTGTTTACTGCTCGCACAAAATCGATTGAAAACATTAACAGCAACGCAAAGATCGAAAGCGCTAAATAGCTTTTACGGACAAACGTATCAAGCATGTTTGAATTTTCTATCAGAAAATAAGAAATATATTTGAATTCACACAAAATATGAAAAAAAAAATGGAATTAAAGTTGAAAAAATTAAAGAACTTTACACGGCAAATGAAAGAATTATTGAATTTACTTTATACACAAGTCAGCCACCGAAGAAATTTTGAATTTGATGTATCTTCTCCGAAACAATGTAATTCTGGTAACAAATTAAGCCATTTTATACCGTTTTTTACTGTTCTACATGACATTTTTCAAATATAGTATTAGTAAGTATACCGATGTATACACATGGCAGATTTTTTTTTATTAGATATCAGCGTATGAAGCTTTTTTTGCTTGAAAAATTGTTCGTAAAATCTTCAAGAATGTTGTTTTTAACAAATTCGCACTTTATTGAAACGTATTTGAATAAAAACATCTTACAAAAATATTCGTTTGTTTTAAATAGATATTTTTTTTCACCTTGACGTGACATTCACGAAAGGTGTTTTAATCTCTAATTTTAATTCGCTTCAAATGTAATTTATTGTGAAAGTTGTAGTTCAATATTGTCGATCAATCGATACCCTATTCTGTTGAAACATTTAAGATGATGACATCATTATAATATATATATGTATATATACATGAAATTACCTAATTAGTATAATTTTACCGTTACTTGCAGCCGGAATGATGTATATTTTGGACCATTGTCTTGCTTTATTCTAATCTCAAGAGATTAACAATATAAAAAATGAGCTCATGATTCAACGTGAATGAATGCAAATAGCGTGAATCACATCAATCATCTCCATGAGAGAAAGAGAGAAAAGTCGCGGAAGCGTCGTTCTATAATTTTCTTGACTGTTCGTTAAATGAACTCATAAGGAAGGCGAATAAAAAGTGAACATTCATTTACGCTCGTCAGAATGATTTGTTTACGCTTGCACTGTTGAGCTTACATCCAGTAAGAACGAGTCGATCTCAAGCATTGCGCTTACGAATCGATTCCCTAATTGAATAAGGTTATTTAAGTTGCCCAAATGTCATGCATGCACGTACAACTCGTAAATTATTTCGTTTATTAAAAAAAGATGTCGTCGGTGGTGGCGGTTGTGGCGACGGCAACAAATAAATACATCTTATATACGTTTTTTTCCTTCATCATTCGCGCCCACTTTAAAATGTGCTCAATTTAATGCAATTTCCGCGTATGCAGACGGAGTCGCATTCAAACTGAAATATATCAATTATTTCGTATTTTGAATTGTGTGTTAGTCAGCTTCTAGTTGATTTTTAGTCAGCATAATATGTGCTCATTGTCAAATCACTTTATACATTCACAAATTATGCACTTTTCATTATTATGTGTTCAGTTTTTTTTTTCTTTTTCCTTTGTCACATCATCCACTTAATGCGTCTGGTATGAGAAAGCGTTATTTTTTATTTGAAAACGAAAATACATAAATATTTGAACGAATATATATGCAAAATGCGACCAATTCTACGAATCACAACCGCTTATTTATAAAATGTGATTTTGTGCTTGCATTCATTTTTTGTTGTTCTTCGAATATATAGGTCGAATTCATTCACCGACAACTCCATTTTATACATACAATTTTGACGAAAAAAAAATCCGAACGATTGTTTGATAAGATTTAACGTTAGCAGAGGAACACAAGCGATAGAAATCTCTGTTCATTTTTCGAAAATTCCATTTTGTTGCTGAAATTTAATTATCAGATGAAGAGAACGAAGTAAAGAAGAAAGAGAGAAAAACAAGGGATTTAAAATGCATTCGCAAATTCAGATATATCGTAAGCGAAACTAGATGATGATGACGGCGACAACAACGACGAAACTTACAAAGTAGTATGTTCGAGCAATGCCGTTGGCAGCGTGTGTACAAGCAACACACATATATTTTGTTTGCTGCCGAGTCAAGAGCGGCTTATAGAGTTCGAAAATGGAGAGAGAGAGAGAGAGAGAGAGAGAGAGAGAGAGAGAGAGAGATAGACTTGAAGGGAGCAGACAAGCAAGAGCCTCTGTTGAGAAAATGAAATTTTTCTGCTTCTTTAAAAATTGCATTGCATTGTAGTCCGGAGATTGTTTGATGTGTGTATTTTCATGTATTTTTCAAGAGCATATTTTGTCTTGACATTTTAAGTTTATTATGCATAAATGTCCATGTTTGTTGCATATACATATACTGAACATCCAACTTTCACTGCTACTGCATAAGTAATTTGAGAAAATAACAACAACGATGATGACGACGACGAGCAAACGAAATAATAATAACAGTAATAATAATGGTAATGTTGTACATATGAGCGAGCAAGAGAGAAGGAGAGAGCGAGAGAAGTGCTATGAAGAAACAAAGACGATCCAAATGATGTACGTTTTGTTGGTGTTGGTGTTTCGTTCCACAAGTACTATTTCCTGTGTGCAATGTGCGCGCGTTCGCTCATTTGCCTCGATCTCTGCAACAATTGAAAGAGGCAACGCAGCCGTTTCGTTGTTATATTGAAATAATTTGTTGTTAAAGTACTTTATGTTATTTCTCTTTCTTTATCTCTGTTTTGTTTTCTCCATTTCATTCCAATTCTTTGGTTTTAATTTTCGTTCATCACTGTCACGTCACGACGATCGTCGTCACTCATTGTAGAATGCGAGTGAAATTGTTTCAAGTTCTTTTTTATAAAACATTCTCATTTCCACGTTAATTTCATTAAATTCTTTGTTTCACTTATGAATTGTTGCTCTTGTCACTTTGGATTTTGTTATTTCTAACCAAACACTCGCATTTGTGGTTTGCTTGAAATCACTGAAATTGAATTCAATCACTGTACTCATATTACCATGCCATATCACACAGTTTGGTGAACAAAACCCATTCTGTGGCTATTGCGTTTTCTATTTGCGTACTTTGAATCGGTTCATTTTGGTCGAACACTTGGTGTCATCGTCGGTTGACACATGTATTTTTTTGTTCAGAGAACGAGTAAGCGAGAGACAAACAATCGAAGATTGAAAAATTTCTTGGACAAAGGCGCGAGTGCGTCTTTCAATTTTAATCTCATTATCTATCATTGGATCATGAGTTTTATGTACACAGCATATCTCCAGCATAGTTTACACCATTTAAATGGTGTTTGTTGCGAGTGAGGCGTATACCACTCAAACAAATAAACAAACAAAAAGATGTCTAATTGGAATTTATTCGATTAATTTCAATTGTGTGTTCTTCATTCTTCCGGTTTTGTTTGATTTTTAAATGGATGGGCCGCCGGCACAGATACGCACATTCCATGCATGTATAAAGAATGAGAATACTCGACGCAAAGAAACGACAGTCGCATTTTTTTTACTCAATTCACCTAGGCCGGTCATGCTATCATATCACACAGTATATGTCTAAGGCATTAATGCTCAAATTTCATGCGGAAACACTTTAATTTTATTCAATTTACAAATTTTAATGTCATCCACATACACGCACATAAAAAATTGATTTGATTCATGGAGAGTGTCGTGTGGTTTTCATTCTCAAACAATAGATGTATGTGTGTGTCTAACTACATGATATTTGGCCTAATTTCCACAAACAATCACCATAGACAGACACACAAGAGTCAAAGACATTTTCATCTCAAATCACAAAGTTCAACACACCACACAGTTTGCCGCTGTCTTTCACTTTGACTGATGCACGATTCGATTGTCATAATACAATCAATAAATTTTGACTGCTCTGTTGTTCGATGCCGTTACAATTCATGAACCATTCATCGGGCACGATGATAGGTTTGGCTTCGAAAAAAAGCACAAAAGCCACCGCTTCATCGTCTTTTTCGTCAATGTTCAGCGTTCTCATTTGCTTTGCCACCACGTTTTCGGACTTGTTCATTTTAATTGCAGGTCGTCGATTTCACGAAGCATAGAAAAAAGAAACATATACGAAATCTTTCCATTAACACACAAAACAATGGCTTAAATTGCAAATGCATTTTGCAGCCAAACAATAGCTCAAGTCAATTACAGACAAATGATTCGCGGTTTGTCGTGCACGCTGACAGCACCAACAACGGTTCAACACCGTCAAAACCAACACCACCATCACCATCAACAGCATCAATGGTGCTCATTTGTGTGTCAGTAATGTGTTTGGATGTGAATTAATTTTCAGAAAATGTGAAACAACAAAAAAATACAAATTGTTTAGAAAAAGAAAATTACATTTCATTCATTACTCAGCAGCAACGGAAGAGCTTCAAAAGTAGCTGCAATAGCAGCATCAGCGCATCACCAGCTGCATCAATGTACAATGTGGTTTGAAAAATGTGATCACGAGTCTCTCACGCCGCCAATTTCAATGTTAAATCGCATAGTTTTTTTTCTTTTCGATTCGAATTGTTATTGTAGTTGTTTAATTTCTATTTCTCTTTTGTCTACTTACAGAATCAATTAGCTGGCGGTGAGAAGCGCACACTACACTAAGGGGAGAAAGTTATTACCGAAACGTGTAAAAGAAAACGACTTTTGTTCAGTGCTTGTAAAAATTCAAAAATAGATAACAATTTTTTATTTTTATTTTTCATCAAAGTGTGTTTGTGTTTCGATCGGTGTGAAAAAAGAATTGAAAATTTATATCAATAATAAAGTTTTTAACAATTTGCAAAGAGTTGAATAGCAAAAAAAAAAAAACAAAGTTTCACGAAAAAGTGATTTGATACTTCGTATTCTTTGGATATTTGGATGGCAAATTGAAAGAGGCCCGAATGTGCGGTAAACCGGGCAGATTTAATTAAGATTACAAAAATAAGAAAAAAAATTCATTTGGGAAGAACCATTTTGTTTTTGAATTTAGAGAACAGTGGCACCACTGTGCTACAGGTGGTGACAAAATGTGGGTGTCTTCATTGACATCGGCTCATCGTTCAGCTACTGCTCAATGCGGTGGTAGCCGTAACAATGACAAACGAACAACATCAACAGTTAAACAGCATTTTCGGCCGTTCACATGGAATTTGGCGCTTAATGTTTACGCTGCAATTGTTCTACTTAATACATTTGGATTAATTTCGAATTCGGTAGCACGTGCTGACACATTCCAGTATCCAGTTACAGCTCCGACCGGTAGCGGTTTATTACCACCAGGTTAGATTTTTTTATCACATCTTTATTTATCATTTATTATCAGATTTATTATATTCAGTTTTTGATTGAAATCACAAATAAAATTGATAAAAATGAATAAGAAAGCAACGACAAAAAAAAACACTAGGAAATTGATCGATTTCCGCATTTCACTGTCATCAACAGCAATATCTTCGATTCAATCAATTTAATTAACAAAGGTGTACTGAACTTGTCGATGACATTTGCAGAAGAGAAATTCATTATCGCTCACTGTTGTGATTGACATTCGATTATCTTTTCACCGCATTTAGTGTAAATTCTCAAACCAATTAATAAATTACACGCTGCTTTGCGTCTCAATTGTGTCGATGTTGTTGTTGTTAGCATAACAACATCCATTTGATTTGTGTTGAATCTGCGAAACAACCACTTGATTAGTTGATAAATTACAACGACCAGTTTACTATAACAAATCGTTCGGTGAATGAATTTTCATTTTATTTGCCGCTCAAATCCCAAGATACATGCAAAAAGAAAATGAAGAAGATGATGATGATACGAAAAAAAATCAAGAGCAAATTAATCAGTGTATACACATATATCGACGGATGATGGGTAAAACGATGGATACAGGCATAAGCCCAGATCAGTACTTACGTTCACTCCATTGCGTAGCCAATTCAATGGAAAATAATATGCAAATGACGAATTATTGAGAAAACACTTTACTTCGCTATAGTTCATGTCGATGAAACTGTTTGAGTGTGGTGGTTTTCGTTGTCGTTTTAAAACAAGAGAAACACTTCGGCACTTAGAAGCACATCGCAAACAATTTCCTGTGTTATTGAACGCTTAAATGCAAATGAATCGCCAAGAATAGCAATAGCATGGCTCTACATTGATATTACAATTGCGACGTAGACGTGTAAATGTATATATAGTTGTCGAGATGGGCATAAATAACGGTACACATAATATTGATAACAAAGTAAAATTACATTCATTCGATAAAAGCGGAAAGCCTCGAACTTCATTATTTATAGCCGTTGTACGTGCAAATATTCTCACATCCATAGACATACAAAAATATTCTTCGTCATTGCCGTATTTACCGTCGTCCATTTCCAATTCGATCCACGTTCATGAAATAGCAAAAAAACTGTACAAAGAAGCAAAAGATATTCCATAATCGTCGACTTGATACATGTATAGTTATCGAAATCATGGATTCCATCAGCAACGAAGCAAAAAACAAAAAACAAATGACATTGACTTCGATTACTTCCGAACTTTGGTCATGCACTGGTTGTCTTGTCTCATTTTGGGGGTTAGACATTTTCTTCCTGGGCTAATGATGATGCCTGCTTCGATTTCGTTTCGAGTATTTATCATTTGCATGAAAAACTCATAAAACGTATTCATGCAAACGCATCGTTCAATTATATCAGCTTTTAATTATTCTTTATTATCAATGACTTTTCGGTCGTCTTGAATTCATCTCCATATTTAATTAAGAATAATGACTTCCCAGTGAAGCGAAGTGATTTCACTTCGGTATTTTTCTTCAATTTTTCCTCAATCGCTTAAGAGCTTGTGACAATGAATTTAATGTTGATTCACGAGGCACATACACACGTCAATATCACCAGAGAATCCACCAGAAATGGAGAGATTTTGATTCCATTTGCCATAATGTCGAGCCATTTGATGATGGTTCGTTCAACAATTCTCTGAAGACGAAAATAAAAACCATCGACATAAACAAGCGACACTATGAATAAATTGAGGTACACAAATTCAATTAATCCACATTTTCTCGTTTGTGAAGTTCCTTTTGAGTCTTCTGTCTGTCTTTGTTTGTCTTGCCTTTGAAGGATTTGCTCGCATTTCGGGGAGGGCTCGTGGAAAAATGATTTTCCATGTGCTCACTCACGTTTCACAAACATAATCCCTGGTATTTGCAATGTGAATCTCTTTCTCCGTTATATATTTTTTTCGTTCATTCTTTTTGAAATGCGAGAGAGATGAAGCACATAAATCGATTTTCATTTTCTTTTTGAATCGTCGTCGTATACATTCGGCGAAGAAGCTAACTTAAGAAAATCTCTGCCATTCAAATGCATAAATATTTATTTGGATGAAGCCATTTTTTGGCTCTTTCTTGCATTCGATGGTGCGGCGCGCACGAATGGAAATTGCTCAAAATTGAATTTTAATTTGAAACACAGATAAAAATGAAAATCGGTGATTTGAGCGTGGAGTCAACAGGCGAATGAAAGAGAACGAGTAAGAAATTATGAAAAAGTACACACACACGCGCAGTGATGAGCAATCGTTCGAAATTACCTTCGGGCTTTCGTTTAGCTTGAATAAAGTTGCATCGGAAATTAAATGCTGAAATATTACTCGATGAAATTGCTTTTTAATCTTGACGGTTTTCTTGCTCATGCCATGCCATCAACGATTTCAGTCAATTTAACTGAGTGAATTTCAACAATTCTTGAATCACTCGAGTCCATACTACTGGCATGGTTTAAAGTTTTGCATGTTTGAAAGGCGTAATGGTTGAAGTGAAATAAATAAATAAATAAACTAAAAAAAGCAAACTGAATACAGAATTGCCGTTTTAAATTTATCTGGGTGCATGATACCATTTCTCAATGCCAGAGCGCAACAAACTCGACAAAAAAAGGCAACCAAACCAATCACATCCATGTCACCGAGTGAATGCGACGCCATTCCAAACAGTTATTTCAACTCTTTCATAATAACGAATAGTGACAGAGAACATAAACAGTTTAAATGCGGTGTCTGTGTGAATTCAGGAATTTAACAGTTGTTACCTTCGAAATTCACCCGTCAAAACAAAATACAAAAGTGGCCAAGATGTAAAAAAGTTTTTTTTTTGCATCGAGGCTTTGGTGAACAGGAGTGAATGTGGCTTAGAAAATGAATGGATCGGCCAACGAACCGTTTAAATTACTTCATATGAGCCAATAAAATATGTAATTCACCACATATTCAGTGCAATGTGATCGCGTCTTATATTTGTCCTGATCTCCATGTATTATGTCTTTCACATAGTTTAACATTTTCGCCGTTGTTTCACCATCTTATACCAATTTTCATTTTATTTGAGTACATTTTGTAAGAATGTGTGCATAAGATAAAACGACAGTTTTCAGTCACACCAAGCCACACACATTTTGTATACGCCTAGAGCGGACGACAAGAATGTGATCACACATATATGTCATATCATACATTGATTTAACGAATTATGTACGAACAATAACGAAAAACAAATGTTTCCAGTGTAAACACTTTGTCTTTATTGCATGGTATAAGTTGGCGCAGAGAAAGAGAAAAAGCCGAACCAAGTTACAATATACTGTGCTACGTCTGTCATGCTGATTTGTATCGCATAATGCACGACGTTCTGTGTGTGTGACAACTATATACATTGAGAATTTGCATTTACGTCGTAAACATGCCAGCAGCGACAATTTTCTCTGTCGAAACGATGAACACATGCATATTACTATGTTTGTCATCATCATCAGCGGTAGGCATAGAGGCAATTGCTGTTTGTCAATTTACGACGACGACAATAAAAACAAGAACATAAAAAAAAAGTATTTCTTTCTCTTTTTATCGGAGGCTTACAATGGAATTAGGAATATGTTACTGATTCCGAATGTGATAGGAAATTAAATAATTTCTTCCAAATTATATCTCATAACCTAAACGCTTTATGTTACGGATACAATGTTACAAAAGGGACTTTGTTGTTTGAGTTATTCCATTACAACGGCAATAATTTAATTAAACGAAAGAAGGCATGTGAGAGAGTGCAAGAGAAAGAGAGAGAGAGAGAGAGAGAAAAAAACTGTACATGGGAATCATTATTTAACAATAGAATGTTAGTCACTTTAAAGTTGGTGAACAAAGTTTTTTGTAGTTGACAATGCTTTTGGCACTTTTTCAAATACAAACTACATACAAGCGCTATCATTAACCGATTTTTTCAATTCGAATCTTTGGGTATGCCATAAGCCTCTCATGAGATAAGCATAACATTTGGAATCATTGCCATGGCATCGAAGTAATTAAAACTTACTTGATATGCTGCTGTGGTGAGAACCAACATGAAAAAAACGTGCGATATCGCTGTCGAAAACTACTTAACGCATGAAAGTCGATTTCGATGCAAACACCGCCGTAAATTATTTACTTAATTAAACATTTTTCAGTGAAGTATGTTAAATCACATTAGCCACAAATCGGAACGCCGTATGTTTCTACAATTTCCAATTAAAACGGGAAACTTTGCATCGCGGTAAATGGATGCTCACGACACATCTTTTGTTTTATATGGAAATGTTTGTCGTTTTTTTAAGCCGCGAGAGAAAATTATATAATTATATGACGACGTAAAATATTGGCAGAAAATGTGCAGATCATATACGTCATAATTTGATTGGCTTTGGTTGTTTTAATATGTTTCAAGTTTCAACAAACATGTGGTAAAAGCATCGAAATTCACAATTCTCTCTCCGACAAAATATGAAATAATTCGATGTGCGTATCAGCTTCGACTATAAGAATGTTTCACGTGGCTTTTTAGAACCGAATGCTCCAAAAGCATATGCGAAAAGCACGAGATTTAATGGCATCTATATGGATTCCTCATTTCGGAAATTTGATGTGTTTCGTAGAAATCACCGAAGGGAATTTCAAACAATATCATTTTATAATGCTCTTAATCTGATATATTCGCAGTGCTTTTCGTCAACTATTGTTACTCTTGCTCGCTTGCATTTGACATGACACACAATAATTTGAATTTACCTGCAAATTGTGTCCTATTTCATTTGTCTGTCTCCGTGCTTCGGCGTGCATATGTCAAAATGTGCATCCTAAATTTTGACGGGGCCAACATTTTTCCTATTTTAAATTGGTAATTTATGCGCGTTGACAGATTGAATGGACCATAGAGTACAGGTATGTGTTGTGTGTGCGTGTATTCAACATTGTTGGATAAACAATTCCTAAATATGTTTGCTGAACATGTTTGATAAATTATTTAGCCGTGTCAAAAGCATAATGCAGTGAATAGCGACCGATTTAATGGATTTATAGTATGAACGTACATACAATTGTACACAAAATGCGTATAATGGAGATTCAATTGCAACAACAACTCTATACCATACATTGTATAGAGTCTTTCATCAATTCTAGCGCTTGAGCACTTGATTATGACAAAATTTCGCTTAAATTGTACAGATTTCGGTGAGGTCGCTATTCAACGT